>NC_056660.1:40695000-40995000 GCF_018350195.1 Panthera tigris | reverse complement strand
TGTTGAAGCTATGTTATATTTGCATGTAAATTAAATTTGTTTTGTTTAATGATGAATTTAAAATTTTATCATTATAAAGTAATGGTATTATAATATAAAATTTGCACGGTTTTTGGTGTTTTATTTTGTTTTGGTTTGGACTCATTTTCTTTAAAGTCTTTTTTTTGCTTGGTATTAATATTACTACAACATTTTTGTTATTGTTTTTAGCATTGTTGTGCATTACTTTATTACTTTTATTGTTTAACCTCACTGCATTCTTATGTTTGATTTTTTTCTCCAGATAGCATATACCTAAGCTTTATTCTTTTATCCATTCTGAAACTATTTCAGTACTTATTTATTTACATTTTTTAAAATATTTTTTCTAAGTTTTGTTCTTTTATTTATTTTTGAGAGAGAGAGCATGCACATACACACGAGTGAGTTGGGGAGGGACAGAGAGAGCAGGAGAGAGAATCCCAAGCAGTCTCCAAGTTGTCAACACAGAGTCCTATGTGGGGCTTAAACTCACAAACTGTGAGATCATGACCTGAGCTGAAATCAAGAGTTGGATGCTTAACCGACTGAGCCACTCAGGTGGCCCAATTTACATTTATTTTAATTACTGATATATACTATTTATACCATCTTATTTTGTACTTTTCATTTTTTGCGCTTTTCCTTTAAGTTGTTTCTGTGTGTAGATTTATTCTACTTTATCCTTTTTGGGATTAATTATACTTCTTGAATATGTATTTTGGTGTCTTTTATCAGTTCTGGACAACTTCAGTAAGTATCTCTTCAAAGATAACTTTTCGGAAGATAATTAGTAGGAGTACAAATGAAACCAAACTGAACATGAGTTAATTGTTAAATTGGCCTATTGGTAAATGACAATTTATTAGACCATTCTTTTTGTATATATTTTTAAAATTTCATAATTAACAGGTTTTTTAAAAGTAAATATACAACCAGCTACCTAAAAATCACTTTTTAAGTATATTCATAGAAGAGTTTGAAAGCTATTTGTCCCCCCAGCTATTCAGGGCATTTTGATTGGCGTATTATTTTTATATATATTTATTTTATATTTATATAACTCATGCATAAACTAAACACAGAAGACTACAAAAATCTTAAGTATAAAGCTCAGTGACTTTTACAAATAACACACCCATGTAATCTGAATTAGAATAAGCACCCTAGAAAACCCTGCAGCTGCCCCTTACATATATTAGATTGATCCCTTCCAAGGATAACCAATTTCCTGACTCTTAATACTATAGAGTTGTTTTGTCTGATTGTAAATTTATTTAAAATGAGTCATGCAAAATGTGCTGTTTTGTTTCTAGTGTCTTTAGTTTAACGTTGTCTTAACTTGGGTTTTAATTTTAGTAATTCTACTTTTTATTTCTAGAGTTCTCTTTTTGTCAAGCTTACTTGCTCTCTACTGATACTTTACATCTGTCTTTTATTTATTGAAAGATTTTTTGTGTTAATCATATAATCTACTGATTGTTCCAATATCTGGATTTTTTGTGGATCTACTTTTGTGTCGTTTTCTATTCATTTCAATTCATATTACCTTAATTTGCGCCTGTGTCCTTTTTTTTTAGCTAGTATTTTATTTTATTATTTCTTTTCCAGTTTTCCTGAGATGTAATTGATGCATAACACTATATTAGTCTACCTGTTTTTAGTGATATTTATTTATTTGCCAGGTATAGTTTATTTTCTAGGAATTTTTAACTGTGAAAATATAAAGGTGTGGGATGAAGTCGGGCTACTCTAGGAAAGATTTACTTTTACCTCTATAAGGTACACAACAGAAATAACATTATGAGACTTTGGACAACATTCTGGGGTTGAGATTTCTCTGGCCGCTCAGCTACAGTGAATTTAAGAACTATCCCTGTGAAGTTTAGCTCCTTATTACAAATTCTTGCATTGCATTTTATTTGTAGGTTGGAGGTGATAACATTACTTTTGTTATTAGTTTGCTCTTAAACTAGGGTGTGGATATTTGAGATGTTATCTCCTGGTCTATGTTGAGCTATATTTGTTCCATAAGCTTACAAAGCTAAGTAACTGATGATTATATTCACTAAGTTTGGGAAATTCACTCAAGAAAAATTGACATTAGTGCTCTACTTACTACCCTGAGTTCTTGTCTTCATGTAATCTTTGTCTGAGAATTTGTTATATTTTTTGATAGCTCATGGTTGTATAAAGAGATGTTTTTTAATGATATTAAGCCATTTACAATACCACCTTTATGGAAATGGAAGTCAACACAAATATTTCTTAGGTTTATTTTTTTCCTTTTTGATCCTTGTAATAATTTTTTTTGTTTGAAATATCTATTTTTTATTATTTTCTGTTTTATTTAGAGTAGATATAATATTTATTCCAAAAAGTGTTTATATTTCTACTTTATAAATTATTGACTTTTTTGTCACCTAAACTGTAATTATAATATTATAAATTATCCATTGCTATAGTCCTTCAGAGGGAACTGCTTTTAATACATCTGTAGTAAATTCACCTCCTAAATTATGATATAATGGGTTTTCATAAGCTCACTTTTATTTTGAGAGCAATATCTTATCATATTTCCTGGAACACAAACAAAATTGACTCCCTTCGGTTCATAAGAGGTTGAATTTTTTTACTTACAAAATGTTCCATGTAAGGACTAAGTTGGTAGAAAAACAAATTAATGCTACATGCTGCAATTTCAGCATCTCCAACTTTTCTTTTTCTCTTTTATCCATTTTCCCCATGCAGCTGCAGGTTTTAGGCTAAGTTTTGGGGGAAAAAAACTATGTGGACATATGTATCTTAGAAATACTAGGGTTGGGTGGAGAAAAGTGAGTGCATATATGTGCATGTACTTTTTTTTAATTAAAACTTTATTTTTGGTGAGCAGTTTTAGTTCACAGCAAAATTTAGGGGAAAGTACAAAGATTTTCATATACCCCCTGTCCCCACACTTGCATAATCCTCCCCCATTTTCAACAACCCCCACCAAAGTGATACATTTGTTGCAAACTGACGGATGAGCTGGCTTGCTCATTTTTTATCCACTTTATCTTCATTTCCCAAGAGGTGCTAACTATAGTCTTATACCACATTTGTATTTTTCTATATTTTTGGTGGCTTTTTCTTTATGAATTATGACATACACTATTTGATACATAAAGAGTCATGATTATTCATTAGAGATAGAAAACTATCATTATGAAGGCCACAGATATCTTTAACTTTTTATATTGGGACTAACCTTGTCTGCTAGTAACAGCCTGATCCTCTGATTTTTCTTTCTTGCACTGCACATCCAACATTGGTCAAATCACTGTGAATAAGTGTGATTTAGAACTCTGACTAGTCAACTTGAGACTAGTAAAAATGTCTATGATGGTAGAGTGGGGATCTGGAGAGTCAGTGAGAAGTTCAATTAAGTTTGACACACACACACACACACACACACACACACACACAAGATGCTTTTTCCAGAAGAATGGATATGGGTTACTTGATAGGCAAAAACAATACAATATTTATTAAAGAAGTAGATAAATCAAGGTGGCTAAGTCCAGGTCCCACAACTGACATTGGAAAGCATTTGTAAGTGTTATTGGAAGGAATAGTAAGCAATGCACAGGGAAAGAAATGTGGTTTTATTTCTAGGGGGAAAAAGCAAACAGAAAATTTTTAAAACCTAATTTCTTAGAAGATAGGTAACCTATATACCAATTCAACAAATCCACTTGTTTCTTCAAACTATTTTATATTTTATAATATTTCATTTTATTATTCTATATTTTATTTAATAATACTGATTGCATCTTCCTAACATAATTTTCAGAAAGTTCATTTTGTCTCTGCCTAAGATTCCTGCTCTGCTTTGGGGGAATGAGGGCGGAGACTGGTGCACTCAAAGGTGGTTGGTAGGAATAGGAGACTAGGAAAGAAAGCTGAGAGATGGAAACGTAGAAACAGAGCTGTTTCGCCTTTCCATCTTTTCACCCATCAGTACACAATTTTTGTTTGTTTGTTTTGACTCCTCAGTCTACATCTGCAGCAGCAGGGTGAACAGACAAAGCTGAACATTTTTCGAAATGCTATTCTAAAGTCCAAATGAAATCCAGTTGTAGTTATTAGTATCTTGGATAAGCTGCTATTGCAAAGGCCAAAGAGCAGTAGCTAATAAATGTGAAAGTTTAATTTCTCTTTCAATTAATAGTTCAGTCCTGAAATGACAGTGGCTCCGTGATAGTAGTTACCCAGTATCCTTCTACCTTATTAATCTGAGGACCTCGATACACTGCTTCCACGTCATGTCAAAAAGGGACCTAGGTTCCATTTCTCAAATCTGTATTTCAACCAAAAGAAAGTATAGAAGAGACCTTGGATGGCATGCTCCCGGCCTCTAATGGTATGGCCTAGCAGTCGAACTGACCACTTCCTGCTCAATCCTGTCAGCCTGGGTGTAGTCACATGGCTCAATATTGCTGAAATTGAGCCTAACAAACATAGTCTTATCTGGCCATGTATGCTGATACAATTTTGTGTCTTTATTACTAAAAAATAAAGAAGGATATTGTGGGAAAACCAGTTTATGACTTGCCAAAGAAAACTAAATATAGATAGATCATTAGGTAAATTGTTCTGCTTCTGAGGAGTTATAAGGATTTTTAGAAATTAACGTCAGATAAATGCCTACCTAGTACTTGGAAAGCATACAAATACACCTTGAATGAATGAATCAGTGAATGGCTTAGCCATCAAAGACTGGGTTAAAAATGACAGTAACAGAGCATGCCAGACTCACAGAATCAATTTAGTAAATATTTACTGGGGGACGGTAGACCAAGATTTATGTTAGACACTGGGATAACAAACATATAAGACAGAATCTGCAACCTGCTCTAATGTGCTAAAAAATCATAAGGAAGAAATGTAAAACTAATTATATGTATATAAAATTTTAAGATTCTTGAATTCTCAACATCAGTATCACAACTCTTCTCCAGGTTTTAAACCCTATTGGCTTACCTCCAAGAAGAATCACAGATATGTTTCCTGTGATGCATGCACCTCTTCTCAGCCTTGTGTAGATCCACACATATATTATTAACCAAATTCATGAGTCTGATGTACAAGCAGAATGTTAATGTGTTTCTTTGCAATAAAACATTCTTGCCACACAGACCACAAGACTCAATAGTGACATGATGAATGTATTTTTCTCTTTAGGAAACCTTTGCAGAAAGACAAGTCACAATAAAAAGGTTTCTTGATGAACATCAAATCTCAAAACTGCATGAGACAAATTGAAAATGTAATATCTATAAGAGCCAAATACATCCATTTTACCACAGAAGTTTCCTAAGCGATGGGACTGGGATATTTGCAATATATCGTCATAAGCTTATCCCATGAATGCTTCAGAAATGGTTTCAGCCCTCATTTTACTCCCATTTAATGTTATTTTTTTAAAAAAATCAGACCACTGTTGATCAACAGTGTGCCATCTCAAACCTGGCTCTGAGTGCTGATTGATATATATTTTGCTTGGATATCCTAATGTTTTTTCCAGCAGGTAATTATGGAGTCATCTCATTTCTTTCATGTGATTTTGAATGTTATTCTTAAAATTTTACTCACTCTGTTAATTTCATCATAAAAATTTATTAAAATATATTAAGAAGTGCATTCGTATATTCTTCAAATATTTAAAAATACAAGATAAACTGGACCAAATACTATACCTAGTGTACAATAAACATGGAAACAGAGAGCAGGAAAAACTCTTTATATAAACCATTATGTTTGAACAGGGCTATGAAGAATGAATAAGATTTCAAAAGTGGAAAAATGGTCAAGAGCAATCAAGGTCAAGGATTCTGTGCAAATAGGCATAAAATTACAAGGCATGTTTATAGAGTGGTAAGTAATCTGATAGGCCTAGAGGATAATAGTGTTTTAATATAAAATGACATTAGAAAAATTATAATTATGTGAGATGCCATGATAAAAATATGATCTTTTTACTATTATAATTTTAGTAATGATTCAGAACATGTATTTGTGATAATTGATCAAAAAAGAAAGACTATAGAATCAATGAATTTAACATCCTCAATGTGTGTGACAGAAAAAGCAGAAAATTAATAGAAAATGATCTAACCAAAGAGTTGCTTATCTAAAGTTATACAGTAAGCATTGAATTTCACTTTCTCTTTTTTATTCTCTCCTTAATTATCAGGCTTCCCGAAAAAAAAAAAAGCAGCTTGTTAACACACAAGATTGTCTAGATCTATCATATATCTATCATATATAATACCCTTTCTTTTAGTTTAAAAAGTGTTGCAGCTAAAAAAAAATCATCCTGAAAAGGAGACTTTAAGTGTCCCCAATAAAGACAGTACTGTTCTTGCACATGAACTCTTAAATCTGATATTAAACAATCAATAAATGGAACTTCTCTGCAGCATTTTGTCAAACCAACAGAAGTTGCCTTATTGGGGGTTGCAAATGAAATACTGTATATGTGGATAACAGTAAAATATAAAGAGAGCTATAGACTGAAAAATACTGTTAAAAATTGAAAATTATACTGCATCCAAAGGCAATTAATTTATCTCCCTAAGTACTACAGTGCAAAAGCAATCAGTTGTTTAAGATTGGTCTCCAAATATGGTGGTTAGGAATATATCATGGGGAAATATTTGAAAAAAATATTATGTAAGGGCTCAGAAATATTTATCACTTGAGACATGTCTCTATAAGTCTTCCTTTCCATGCTCCTTCGGGAAAGGTCATAGGTGTACATGATTCCCAGCTCAAGTGACGTGACTCAATGGACTAAGCTCTACAAAGAAAGGCAGAAGTTAGTCATCATGTCACTTTTTCCAGGTGCCAGAAAAGCATAGGGTGAAAGCCCCAGCCAGTCAAACTTCACAAATAACTTCATTTGACTTATTTGGCTGACTATAAGACGGCTCATGTCAGATACGTCAACAAACTTTGGCAGAGGGTTAGTTGTGAACGATCTTTATTCATAAAAAGCATGGATCATTTGTAGTTGAAAACTTATATAAAGCATTGTCTCCAGGTGGATTTACTGCTTCAGGAATGCCACTCTGAAGTATTCAATTTCTGTAGGAATCTCATTTTATAAAAAACTAGCAAAGGAAATCTTCTTCAAGTATTAGGGGGAGAAGATGATTCTACTGAAGAACAGATATTGGCTTCCCAAGTGTCAGTGTCTACGTACATCTATTTGAATACTTAGGATGGAAGAGACCTAAGGAGGAGAGGAACTTCATAGACACTCTTCATCTTAATATAGCCTGCACCAATGACCATATTTCGTAATTGGCAAAAAGTACCCAGGGGAAAGAAGAAGATGTGGGAAAAAAAGTTAAAAAGTAATAAATAAAAAAAAACTCATCATGAAATTTTTAATAAAAGTGCCATGTAAATTTGCTCCTAGACTCCCAGACAAATCACCTGAAGTCGGTACTGTTTCTTAACTTTTCACCTAGGTATGCACAAATCTGCATAATATCAACGAGAAATTGGAAAAGTTGTAGAAACGGATGTTATGGAGGCCCTTTATATTTCTCGGAGGAGTTTTCTATACTAGTTCTAGATAATGAGTACTGTACAGTTCGGGGGAAAAAATGACATCCAATAATGATTGCCTGATCATTTCTTCTTTCAATTATAATGACCACAATTTCACTACCATTGCTTCTTTGAAGGCCACATAACAGCTTTAATCACCAGTTTTGGGGCTGCATTCTGAAGTCCTTTCCATTTGTAACAGGTTTACTAATAGCTCTATAAGGAGCTTGTCTACACAACACCATTGGTTGCTTAGCATGGCAGTCAGCACCTCCGGTCATACCAACAGTGCAGTAAATGAAAATGACAGGAAATTGCTTCTTTATGTGTAGGTTTATGATAGAAGGAGCAGTACTGAAGCATGAGAGATTCTTTAATTAATAATGATAAAAACCACCTTAGTATTCAGGCATGCTCAGCACAATTCTAAGTGCTTTGTTTTTAGTACTCACAAAAATCCAGTTAGTTACTATTATTATCTAAACCTACAAATCAGGAATTTAGCACCAGGAGCGTAAATAACTTGCTCAGAGTCACACAGCTAAGTGATGAAGTGAAAGATTAAACCTGGACATTCTGAATTTGCAGGCTTTATACCTCACTGCATAGTGAAATACTCTGACCCTTAGCACTATTATTTCTGAAGGAAATTTTACAAATAGAAAACCCTTGAGATTTTTTACATATAATCACTGTTTTCATTTAAAATACTAGTTTATGGGGCACCTGGGTAACTTAGTTAGGCATCCGACTTCAACTCAGGTCATGGTCTCACAGTTCCTGAGTTTGAGCCCTGCGTCCGGCTCTGTGCTGACAGCTCAGAGCCTGGAGCCTGCTTCGGATTCTGTGTCTCCTTCTCTCTCTGCCCCTCTCCCACTCGTGCTCTCTCTCTCTCTCCCAAAAATAAATAAACATTAAAACAAAATAAAATACTAGTTTAAGGGTGCCTGGGTGGCTCAGTCAGTTGACCATCTGACTTCAGCTTAAGTCATGATCTCTCAACTCCTGGGTTTGAGCCCCACATCGGGCTCTGTGCTGACAGCTCAGAGCCTGGAACCTACTTCAGATTCTGTGCTTCCACTCTCTCTGCCCCTCCCCTGCTTGTGCTCTCTCTCAAAAATAAATAAACATTAAAATATATATAAAGCATAAAATAAAATACTAGTTCAGGCTCACTAGAAAGTAGTTTCAATTAGTCAATTAATTTCAAGGCGACAAGTGTCATTAAATTTTACATTTGTATTCATGTTTATTATGTTTTAGTATTTCAAGAAATAAGCATACAGCAAGCTTTAGAAAAAAGTGTCATTTCAGTATGTGGCTTCCTCAACGGGCTGTGAATACAGCGCGACTCATCGCCTGACCGTAACTTTCTTGTTTTCAGATGGCCTTTTTTCAATTGATTTTATTTACTTTCAAAGTGACATTTCAACAGAGGTATCCACTCTCATTTCCACTCTCCTTTGACATTTCTGTGACTTAGAGTGCAAGGAACTGCTTGCCAAAGACTTGCTAGATTGATGTTGGGAGGAAAAGGAAAAAAAAGATCTGTAGATAGCAGATGTTTCTTTTCTTCTTGTTGTGCCTATTACTTTGAAAAACTGACACTGCTTAAAAACAGATTTCAGATGTTCTGTGTTTTTGGCAGCAAGAGTGGATGTGTTGTTGCCCAAGTAGGAGAAGTATAAGTATTGTCTAAACAGGCAAATTGAAGATGGAGGATGGACGAATGAATAAACTCTCAGAAATACTTGGTGTTTTGTTTTGTTTTGTTTTTTCTCCTCAATGAGCAATTCGATACAAGAAAGCCCTAAGTTGGCTGGGTGACTTCTTTACTTACACATTTCATTTTGACCTTGTCAAGGCCTGGCTAATACTCTAAATAATTCTTGAACCAATCTACTTTTATTCTTTCTTATTTGATAAGTGGTTCATGGAAATTTTTCAAATCTCAAATACGACCAGTTAGAGATATTTGGGGAGGTACATCTCCATGTCATGGATGAATAATTTAGCCAATAGTTCCTATAAGATTGTTACTATCATCACAAAAGACACTAATCAAGTTTCTGTTAATACAGAAGGGGTCTTGTACAAATTATTAAAAGCATCCCTGTCTCCCAGGTAGACTAATTGAAAAAAAGAATAGTTTCCTCCATGGGAAAAAAAAATGGCAAAAGGGCATCAGCGCTTCCAGGCTAAGTGCAAACCCATGTAGAGCCTTGAGCAACTGAGCAGGGGCTGACTTAAAGTCCTTACTTGAGCCCTACTTTATGTATTTCAGCAGGGCGCCAACTGCACACACAGATTTTGCAAATAGATTAAAGCATTTATCCAGCAGTTTTTCAGAGTTTCCTGATTTAGTGTTCTCACAAAATTCCTCCATTTTCATATTCTACTCACTTTGAGATCCAGAAAATGGGTTAGAGTGGGCTATGGATGGCAAAACCATTGACAATTGAGGACTAAGTCAAGAAAATTCAAGAAGGCCATAATAAGAGTCATGACATATCTATCATGCATCTTCCTTCAGATTCCTTTATCTTCCTAAATGTGTCAGAGCAGAGTTATTTTGTCTGATACATCAGCTTGGTTATGAATACTGTTAAAGCATAGTTTTGAAGAAATGTTTGCATACATTCCTCCTCTCCATGTGTCACATAGGTAATGAAAACTAAGTACATAAGTAAACTACATAAGTAGCTGGCAAACTAAGACTGTCTTCTTAGGCTATATGGGGGGACTGACATGGCGCGCTCTCTCTCTCTCTCTCTCTCTGTCTCTCTCTTTAATTTACACTGGTAGAATCCTGGAAGGTAAAAGTTTAATAAGAACTCTTAAGACATTGATTACCTTCACAAAAGTTGCCATCCCCTTGGTATGCAGAGCCACTTTTGGGAAATGGTGGATTTTTTTTTCCATAAAGAGCCCCAGGATCTTATGGGAAACATAGGACGGCATCAACAAACATCCTATCATATTTAAAATTGGAGAAATGAATGGGATTTTGGCACCCCAATCAATATATATTACCAGGAAGGCACACAGGAAACAAACAAATAATAATAATAATAATAAACTTCTACTGAGGAAGGGCAAGTCTAGGTTGAAGAATTAGTTTCAAAAATTTTAAATAATTTTTGGGAGAGTATTGTTTAAAGAATAATGTTGGACCGATGCTACAACCTGAATGATGCTGGATACTCCTGTCATTGTGATATTTGAGCTTTAGGGAAAAGTGACTGTGCATGTAAGATATAAGATAATTTCAATTTTGCAAGCCCTGAAGGGTTTCCAATAGTTCTGCCCAAGAAAATGGACTAATAGTGTCATGCATGCAGTAGACAAAGCATCCAGGAGAGTATGCTACTCAACAACAATACTGTGGGATAGGGAAAGGAAATAGCAGAAGAGGATTTATCCAAAAACAAACCTCTCTCTCTCTCTCTCTCTCTCTTTCTCTCTCTCTCTCTCTCTCTCTCTCTCTCTCTCACACTGTATTAAGGCAGAATATACCCTCATTTAAGAATTAATAACTCAATTAAGATTAAAAAAACAACAACAACTACTGGGTAGGGACAGCCCTGATGAAGGAAATACCATACTTCCCAGTAATAAGGCAGGTAATGGTAAAATGATTATTTGGAAAACAAGAAATGTGGCTATATTTTACCCCAGATTAATGAAGCAAGTCATATGAGGTATAGAAAACATCTATCATTATCTGTATAAAATGCTCTGCTATTTCATTTATCCTGCCATTCTGCAGGATCACAAGTAATCATGTCTATCCTGTACCATTAATGTACACTGTATGATTACAAAAATAGAAAACTAGAAAAATGATAATTCTGTCTTTGGTAAGACAGTCTCTTATAATCAGATTTTACTCTGGTACAGAGAGGCACTTGGCTTGATCCCTTTTGTTAGTTCATTTACTGCCATCCCTTCCGTCCCACCCCTGATGTCTCCATCCTCTAAAAATGGGTCAATCGACAAGTGAAAGATTTAATGGATTCTAATTGTCAAGGTTTTTCCCCCAACAATTTCCATTACAAAGTAAGTTAAAGTGAAATATTAATATGTGTATGGTACCCTTCTTGAATTTGGGTACTAATTAGTAGAGTGTGATATTCAAGTAAAAGACCAAATCATTTATTTAATTATACCATTAGATTCTAAATTTAAGCCTAACAGACTGTGAAGTATTGGATGTGTTTCAAGAAAATGTTATATTAACATTACATGTCTGTGTGTGTGTGCATTTATATTTGTATGGATACATTTACTGAACCTTATTGCCTTCATGTGTTGAATAACAATTATAAAATGTAAAACTATCAGTTTAACCCTGGTAAACTTTAAACTCAAATAAGTCTGTTGGATCCCACATATTTTGTTAAATAACTTGTAACAGTTTAAAGGATGGTAATATGTTTAATACTATAATATGAAATAGCCTATCTTGGAAATATTCCAATTAAAGACTAAACTACAGCATATGTAAACATAAATTTAGATTTTTGCAAACCAAATCCATTTGTCAAGAATGAAAATATTACCCAACTTTGACCTAAACTCACATTGTTATCTGAAATTTGACACTTGGCAGTGTTATGAAAATTAGGGTTTTTTACATGTAAACTGGAAAATAAAATCTACTTAAATAATATTACTATGTATATTACAAGGACAAAATAAGCTATTAATATTTTGCTGAAATTCTATATAGATGCTGTAGAAAATAAAATTCATAGATTAATAAAAGATTACTTCACTCAAATGTCAATTGAAAAATATAAACAAATCTCAAAGGAAAGAAATATGGCACTAGATAAAGATACTATAAGAATATAGATACCAAAAAAGGGTAAATTGGAAGTCTGTATATTTAAAAAGCATAATTATTAGTAACAAAACAATGCATATCACATAATACCATAGCTCAGCAATTGGCGTGATAAACAATAAATGTTAGATTGTTAGATAAACAATAAATGTAACTGTTGATAAACAGTAAATGTTAGATGTGTGAGCAAATAAAGCTATTGAATAAAAATAATTGAGGTATTCATGCTTGGGAGCATTGAGAGAAGACCACGTAGTTAGATGTTGTGTCAGAGACAGTAGGAATAGATAATGACAGAAGTATTAATGAAAAAGAGATCATTTGGAAATTAGAAATAAAAAAATAAGTTACTGTATGAAAGTCGCGCCATGAGCAATTAAACTTTGTTTTTGTTTTTTATAATATTAGAAAATGTCAAGCATTTTAAAAAGACCAAGGAAACAGTTTTTGGGGCACCTGGGTGGCCCAGTTGGTTGTGTCCGACTCTGATTCTGGCTCAGGTAATAATCTCATGGTTTGTGAGTTCAAGCCCCGCATCGGGCTCGCGCTAACAGCATGGATCCTGCTTGGGATTCTCTCTCCATCTCTCTCTGCCCCTCCCCTGCTTTCTCTTTCTCTCTCAAAATAAATAAATAAACATTAAAAAATTTAAAATAAAAGACCAAGGAAAAGTTTCCTATGGAGAAGCTGACCTTCCAGAAGGAGGGAATTAAGAAGTAAAAATTTATTTGAGTTCAAATATCTTCTAAAATGTGTATTTCACCATAGCAGAAGCAAAGTTTTTATTTTTGTGTCTGTGGGCACAGAAAACAACTGCTGACTTCTTGATATAAGAAAATAATTGGATTGGGTTTTGACTTAGAAGCACAGAATTTGAGGCCAGCATGAAATAATTTTGAGAGAGAGAGAGAGAAAGGAAAGAAGAATGAACTCCTGAGGTATATGAAATATAATGAAACAAGTTATTAGTAAGAAAGTAAGAAACAATATTTTCAAGTACTTCATGCCTACTCCATGAATAAGTATCATAAAAATTAAATTTATTCTTATTATACGTTAGTTAATACGTTAATATCCATTCCAAAACTACACAAAGAAAAATATTTTCTCTCTCTCTCTCTTCTTTCTTTCCTTTTAATTTTTTAATATTTATTTATTTATTTATTTTGAGAGAGAGAGAAACAGAGAGAATGCAAACAGGGGAGAGGGAGGGGGAGAGAGAGAATCCCAAGCAGGTTCCATGCTGTCAACACAGAGCCCATGCAAGGCTCTATCCCATGACTGTGAGATCATGACCTAAGCAGAAACCAAGAGTCACTCAACCGACTGAGCCACCCAGAGGCCCCTGTCTTTCTTTCTATTTGCTACTTCTTCCCTTATGGAGAGAGCTGAGTGGGAAAGATGCTGTGATTGCAGCAGCCATCTTGCAACTGTGAGTAGGGCATCACCCACATAATCCTGATACCTAGTGGAAGAATGGGGTGTACTTGGAAATGGGTGGTTCTCTCATTCACAGAATCAACAACTGGACCATTGACTTTGGAAGTTAACTAAAAAATATACGTTCTTATGATTTAAGCCAATTTTATATAGTCTTTCACGTGTAGCCAAACGCTCCAAATGATGTATGTAGCGATTACATTCGTATATTATTTAAAAATTAAGTGTTGTGTTTTGGCTCTTACGAAAAAATATTTTGAAAAGAACCTGGCTAAAATGCAATGTTGTGAAGAAGACAACATAAAATAATTGAAAATGAAAAATGTGAAATCTGTTTTAAGATAATTAAAAGCCATTGACAAATTACACATTTAACCCTATGTATTCATGAAGTAACCACTTCCAGCCGGCTCTTTTATGTCTAGTCAACACAGAGTACCAAACAAGGAAAGAGAAAAAAAATACATTAAAACAATATATGTATTTTGGGGCACCTGAGTGGTTCAGTTGTCAAGCCTCCGACTCTCGATTTCGGCTCAGGTCATGATCTTGCAGTTTGTGGGATGGAGTGCCACGTCATGCCCTGCGCTGAAAGCATGAAGCCTGCTTGGAATTCTCTCTCTCCCTTTCTCTCTGTCCCTCTCCCCCAATCGTGAGCATGCTCTCTTTTTCTCAAAATAAATAAATACACTTTAAAAAATAAAACAATATATGCATTTAGATAAGAATATGCACCTTAGAAAATTAAAAGATGACAAAAAGGATCTCTTAAATCGTTAGGAATTATACAGTTTTAGGAATTTCAAATGTTATAGCTGCTAATATAGCAAACCTATTTCATTATTAGTCTTGTATCAAAAGTTTGACAGAGTATTAATGCCATTTCAAATTTTGTATCATTATGCAACTCAATGTTTGAACACACAGTGTCAACATGATACATACCTGTAAATATGGAATACAACAAAGCACTTATGCTGTGAATAATGATAGTGTTGAATTATGTTTTCAAATCATTTATTCAAATCATCGGAAAATTATGCTCTAGAACATACCCATAAACACATGGTTGATGTATGAAAACTCCCAAGAATAATAAACACGGTAATAAAAATTGACATAAAAACATTAAGTTTACTAGCAAAAAAAAAAAACGAATTAAACAATAGCCATTAATCCTCTCATTGGATATTACATATGAGAAAATTAGATTATTATTAGTATAATTCACTTTAGTAATTAATATCAATTTTCTAATGTCATTAATTGCAGTGCTAAAATAGATTGTATTTTTTTTTTACTTCTTCAGAAGTCATCACTCACAAAACCCATGATAGTAAAAATGAGAATAACAAAAAGTGATAGAAAAGAATGCACATATCATATTTTCACTTTGAATTCATTTTTATGAACAGCCATGAGAAAGTTCAGTTAGTTTATTAACTGTTCTGAGAGAGTAACTGTCTTAATTTGTCTTTTGGAATGAGGGTAAGTTACTCAACCTGCAAGAATAACATGGTAAGTACATTTTCCTCACTGATTCTCTCACCTAAATTTGGGTCTTTGCCAGGATATTTTTGGTGGGGGAGAAAAGAGCCACCACTGTCAGAGCACCTAAAACAGAGCCACAGACCAGCTGCCTGCCTTACATGGAAGCATGGCAGAACCATTCTGGCACACTGCTGACTTTAGCCATGCTGAAATCTTTTTTTTTAAATATTTATTTATTTTAGAGAGAGAGAGAGAGAGAGCAAGAGTAAGGCAGAGGGAGAGGGAGACGTAGAATCTGAAGCAGGCTCCAGGCTCTGAGCTGTCAGCACAGAGCCTGATGTGGGGCTTGAACTCACTAACCATGAGATCATGACCTGAGCCAAAGTTGGACGCTTAACCCACTGAGCCACCGAGATGCCCCCACACTGAAATTCTTGAAGGTACTCTAATGCCTGCTTCTCTAAATGATGCTTCCTTTGCTAATAATGTTTCTCCCTTCCCTGATAATTTCCTATTTGTCTTTCTAGACTCAGCCCATAAATCATTTTTCATGAGACTTTCACAGATTTTTAGCTGAGTTAATTGTGTCCCTTAACTACGCTTTCATAATCTTTTTGTCAACTTCATCTCATTACTCTATTCATCTCATTCATTCATTCATTCATTCCTTTTCCATGCTCTGCAGTGTAAAACATTCTTCATCTAATTCGAACCTGTGAATCTCCCTGCTTCACTCCAAACAAATAAATATTCTTCAAGTTCCACTTCCTCCCCAAAAATGACTTGACACGTATTTCACAGAGAAATTAGGTGTTATTACATTAGAGTGCTCTAAATCTCCTACTACTATATAAATCAACCTGTATACAAACAAACCCAACTTTTCCCTGCCTTTTTGTAAAATTGAGGACCTGTCCTTTGACCTCTGTAAGGTCAGTCCATACCTACCCCTCAGATCTATCTGGTCTCAAGAACCCCATAATATCACTTCTTTTTCTCTTTTGAATTCAGCTTTTCCTCTTAACTTTGGTTAGAGGAAGATCATTCTTACCATCAGTCAAATATTCTGTTCCAAAGACACCATTTGTGCTAGTCACTATGCTCACATATATATTTTGTCATCATATAATTTGACCGCTGAAAAGTATTCAGTATTTTTCAACATTCCTTTATCTTGAAAGATCCCCTTTCCATAGGCTTTTATGACTATGAAATCATGCCCTTGTTATTCTTCTAATGTCTTTTTTGGCAACAAATTCTTCATTTCCTTTACAGGTTTGTATGTCTGTATGCAACTGTTAAGATATTGGAAATACCCAAAATTCTGTCCCAGATTCTCTTCTAAATCCTGTCATAATTTCTTCTATGCCCTCTATGATATTTATCAAATTGCTTCTGGTCTAATCTATGAGATAATCAACTACCTTCTTGACATTTCCATGTGTATATTGCAAAAGTACCACAAACCAACAAGTCCAAAAAGTAGCTAATAATCTTGCTTTTCCTTGTCAATCTCCCAAACATGGCTTCGCTCCAATTATTTTTCTCTTAATAAATAGAGACACTGTTCATTTCATTTCACAAGCCAGGAATTTGAAAGTTAACTTTTCTTTTTATGTGTACCAACTTTATTATAAAAGTCACAGATAAACAGCCAGTGAGTCAGGAAGGGCACTGAGATGTCATGACTGAGGAGCCTCGATCCCTTTGGAACTGGTGTTTGCCACCTTCCCAGAACTTGGATGTGTTCACCAACTCAGAAGCTCATCAAATTTCATTGTTTAAGGATTTGTTTGTTTGTTTGTTTGTTGAAAGCTAACTTTGATTTTGATTTCTCCCCCTCTATGTCCTTTTCTATTTTAATCTATCACCAATCTTATGATTTTTACATCACAAATATCTCTTCATTCATTCACTTCCCTCCATCTCATTCCTATTCAGTAGTTTAAGCCACCATCATTTTCCATCTGGACTACTACAGCCTTTTCATTGGTCTTTGATTTTCTTTTATCTTATCTCCATATTTCAGACGCAATGATATTTTTAAAACCTGATAATCTAACCATGTTAGTCCATACCTGAAATCTTTCTGCTTTCTGTGAGCCAGGAAAAGCCTAATATTTTAAACTGGTATATTCTGCTTTGTCTGAGCTAGGTTTTTTTTTTTTTCCATTTATTTTGGTATCTATGTTGTCTGTTTGTCTCCTAGCTTTATGGAGATATATTTAATGTACAAAAAAATGTACATATTTAATGTATACATTTTGTTGAAATTGGACATATGTATACTCTCATGATACCATCACCACAATCAAGGTAATAAACATATTCATCATCTTCAGAAGATTTCTTGTGTCCCTTTGTGTGTGCATGCGTGTGTGCATGTGCATGTGTGTGGGGGGGGGGTTAAGAACACTTAATATGAAATCTACCCTCTTAACAGTTTATAAGCGTACAACACTGTATTATTCCAGTTGTCTTATCCTGTTTTCTCCATCCTTGTTTTGGACCACTCTTCTCCAATTTGTCGGGGCTCTGGTCACACTGGAATCTTTCTGTTCATCACATGTGTCATGTCCCCTTTTACCACATGCTTTCTTTTGCCTGAACATATTTCTTCCACCCTTCATTCAGTAAACCCCCATTCATCTCACAAATATCAATTCAACTGCTTTGTCTTCATGAAAGCGAATCCTAACTCTGATTAGTAGGTCTCCTTGGCAGTACAGTAGTCCCCCACTTATCTATCTTTTCATTTTGTTTTGTTTTTTCCTGTGGTTTTAGTTACCTGTGATCAACCATGGTCTGGAAGCAGATGATCCTCCTTCTGACTTACTGCCAGAAGGTCAATAGTAGCCTAACACTATGTAACAATGCCTACATCATTGACTTCACTTCACCTCATCATATAGGCATTTTATTATCTCACATCACAAAAAGGGTGAGTATGGTACCATAAGATATTTTAAAAGAGAGACCACATTCACATAACTGTTATTACAGTATATTGTTATAATTATTCTATTTTATTATTAATTATTGTTGTTAATCTCTTCCCATGCCTAATTTGTAAATTAAACCTTGTCATATGTTTGCATGCATGGGGAAAACACGGTATATATAGGGTTCAGTGCTATCTGCACTTTCAGGTTTCCACTGGTGGGGGGGAGTCTTGGAACATATCCCCAGCAGATAAGGGGAGGCTACTGTATGTCTCTTTTTTTCAAGGTTCTTACACCTTTGATATTTTCTATTTTTCTGTGTGATCATTTAATTTATGTCTGTTTCTTTCTATACACCCTAAACTCCATGAAGCCATAGAATATATCTAACTTTATTCTATATCAAGTGCAAGAGCCAAGCATAGTGCTTGAAATATATTAGGTAATCAATTCCATCTGTTGAATGAATATTATTTTCACATTTTTAATTTCTATTTCTTTCTCTTTTCCCCCTTAAGGTCAGAGATGATGAAATTATTCATCTTAGAATTCTCAGTGCCTTAAATAGTTCCTCAAATCTATTAAGAAAAAAAATGATTTTTTTTTCATAAAGGAGAATAGATTGAAAATGTAAGGGAAATCATGTATTGGGGAAGATGAGATATAGTTATTATAAATTCTTCAGAAAATGTTAATTGTTTATTATAATTACAATGACATCTAATAGGACAACACTGAATTTGAAATGACTCCCTTTTTCCTTTGTTTTTACAAGTGCTTTGCACTTTGATTTGTTTTCCATTACCATTTTTAATTACTGAAGTAATTTCAATAACTTACATAAGGCTGGTGATGTGAATAAAAGAAGGAATTGCCCCCACAGAAATCTTGTCAATTTCTGTTATTTAACTCTTGTAAATAATTCATTTCAAACTTCAAGTGGTAAGGAAGCAACTTTGCCTTGTACGCTCATTAGCCTATTTATTAACACCAATCTCAAATAAAACCATTATAAATAATTTGAGGAATTAGTGTATTTAATCTTCAACTTTTAATTTTTCTCTTTGAACCTAAAAAGAAATGATATCTTTGTACATTTAATAATGGAAATTAGGAAGGAATTGTGATTCTGTTGTAAATTTTTATTTATTCCTTGATCGGTATAACACTCTCATATAAATATTAAACCATTATAAGATGGGACCTATAATATACATATTAATATTATGAAAATTGTCATTCTAGTCAAGGTAAAACTATTTACTATTTGATATGTGACATTGTATGTCAGTTTTCTCAGATATTTGTAAATAATGCTGAGAAAATATTTTGATAGTCTAGACTGAAATGTGTTCATTAAAAATCAAATGCCATTCCATGATATCAAACATTATTTTTACTGCTTTCTTTTGCTATTACTCATGTTTCCAAATATCGTCCTCATTACAAGTGGAGAATGAACCAACTGCATCCCTGCAGTTTGTCTCAGAAAGATAGAAAAAATGTTCCCAATTTGGTGTTCCCCAAGTGTGCATTAGTCAGGCGGAGTTAATGGAGCTATCTATCACTTCCAGCTCTCCTCTGTGAGCAGAGAGCAATAGATGACCCAGCTGACTCAGCTCAGCTAGTTTGTTATTCATAGGCTGACTGCAGTGCCGTTATGGTGGACTCGTCACAGACATCTCAGGCTCATTTGGGCAAACGTATCTGAACTACCATATCAACTCTAGAGGTGATTGTTGCAGATAAGGTCTTAATTCAAATGGTGTAGTTGGAGAAATCATTAACTCCATCTGTGAATAGAAATAAAAACCTTTGACCTGATATTTTATCGCATCAAATTCCAAAATGGATTCAGTCATTGTTGTTATGAATGGGGCAAATGGGAGAAACAACCGGTAGCTCCAATCGATCCATGACATAAATAACCAAAGAAACAAAGCAGATAGACAATACAGCGTAATCAGGGGTTCCTCAAAATATCTTGGACCAAAATACAAAGGCAAAATTTTTTTAAAAGGACAGTTAAGTCAAAACTTTAGATGCAAAATGATTAGCATTCTAATCTATTTGTACCATTGCTTGTTTACTAATTACCAACAAATCTACATCAAATGGTCACTGACTATAGAAGTTAAATGTCAAAAGTCTGTCTTATCCACCTTTTCCCATAATTTCTCAAATCTATAAAGTTTATTGAGTGTGGGAAAAGGTTGAGAAAAATACTGAGTAAGTGTAATGATGTATACTTCTATATTCTCATCCTCCATTCTGAAACCAACCCTATATGAATTATACCATTTTTTGCTTTTGAAGTATTTAATTCTTGGGTGTAGGCCTTTGTGTCATTTCTTTTCCTTTCCCTAGATCCCATCATTTTTGAATAATGTAGAGATCTGGACATGTACCAGCTTTGACATGTCAGAATGATTATTTCTAGAGAACTGTCAAGTTAGATCAACTTTCATCCCTATGTTAAAGCTTGAACTGGAGTATTTAATTCAAGGACTGCCTTTCTGAATTTGACAGTATGACACTAAGAATCTAGTGACAGATGTGAGTTATACACCTGGAATTTGAATGATTTCCTGAATGTTTGGAATCTGAATATAAATGTAACTAAATACATTAGTTCTAATAATAAATTAATATAAACATTATTTTTAGTTTACAGTGAGTGAATTTTTTGGAAACTTCAAAATGACATTCTGCTATAGTTTGTTTTGAATGTTTGTGAGATTATTCCTTTAGTCTATTCTAAAAACAACATACAAATATGTGTTCTATATTTTATTGTTAAAAATTTCAAAATATACTTTATAGAAAGCAGGCTATTTTAGAACTATTTTAAATACTTTTTAAACTTCAAGTGAGTTTTAAAATCTGTATGCTCTTCATTTTCAGGGTATTTCTTCCTCTCCCCCTCTCCCCTCTCCCTCAAGATATATATATATATATATATATATATATATATATATATATGGTAGAAGTAAATGCTAACTTCAAAGAGCAGATCAACTTTGTAGGATATGGGTCAGTAAGGGCAAAAGTAGCAATTTTTTATTCAAAGAATTTTTTTCCTCAGGAAAAAGCTTCAACATTTTTTAAAATGATAAATACAACAAACTAAACTGACAAAATGGTCACTATACCTCATAACATTGAAACAGAATATTCACTAACCACATTTCATACACATTATAGAAATATAACAGCTCAGTCTCACAGCATGTACTTAGAGTGATTCATTCACAGGATGGAGAAAAAAAGAAGCACCATAATGTACCCTGTAAAAAACACTTAAAAATCTGGGAAGAAATAAAAAAAAGTAATATATTATCCCACAGATCATTGCCCAATAGTAAATTAAATGAGAAATATGGATTCCCATATAGTATCAGCATAAATTAGATACACAAAAGTTGGAGTTTTGAAATTATTAAAACTGGAAACTTAGAAAAATAGATGAAACTATATGAATAGGTTAATAAATGACTGTAACGATAACTTCTTACCACCACTCAAGTCAAAAATGAGTATTACCAACACTCAGAGATCTTTATGTGAATCTCTTCTTAATCATAAGAAATTCATACTGGCCTTTAATTTTATCAATTCTGTCCTCTTCTCTATAGTTTTTTGTTGTTTTTTTTTTTTTACCTAATTATGCCTGCATTATATATGTATGTAGTAGTCAAGGTTCAAACAGACACAGAACCAGTCATAGGATATGCATTAAGAGATTAATTGCAAGAAATTGGCTTATGCAATTGTGGGAGCTGAGTAGGTAAGTCTAAAATATATAGGGCTGACCATTTAAGAAGGGCAGGATGGGTGAGCTGAAACTGTGAGCCACAAGTATAATTTCTTCTTTATCAGAGAAACCTCCATTCTGTCCTTAAGACTGTGAAACTGATTGAGTCAGGGCACAAACGTTATCTAGGATAATCTCTTATTGAAAATCAACTGCTTATGGATTTAACTACATCTATAAAATACTGTTTGAATGAGTAACTGGGGACTGTTGCCTAAGCAGGTTGACATTTCAAAGGACCATCATAGTAGGTAACCCTACTGTGGTTTAGTCTTACTTATTTTTTTTTTAACTTTATTTGAATTTATTTTTGCAGAAAACATTCCTTTCAATTTACCTTCTCTTGCTCAGTATTGTGGGTTTGGCTCTCGGCTTTGCCCTGCAAAGTTGAGGGCGGCAGAGAGAATTACTCCAGACTCTATACAAGTCAAGAGAGGTGAGAGGGAGACTAAGGGAAGCCTCCCTTAGCTGCTCTCAAGCTCCCATATTTATTAAGCATACATTTAGAGAAACAATGTGGAATATGTCAGTGGGCTACATGCCAGTAAGAATGTATTGAAAACATGCAGGAAAACAAGTTAAGGCATTCCCAAGACTACAGAAGAGCAGATGTAGAAAACAGGGTAGAGAACAGGCTAAGATATTTCATCGGATAACATGGTCTAAGGAACTTATGAACACAGACAGGACCTAACCCTTGGATATACATGGCTGCTGTTTTCGGCAAGGCCAGAAAGCAGTGTTCTACTTTGCAATGCGTTCCCTATAATCTCCTAACCCAGAAATTGGCTATTTGATTTCCCACACAATATTGCTTTTCAAGATTCATCTATGTTATTGCTTGTAGTTGATGCTTGTTTTTATTGTGTTATTTGAAAATATTGCATTTCTTTATTCTATGTTTAATGAATATTTGAGTAGCTTTCTATTTGGAGTAATCACAAACACTGCTTCTATGAGTGTTTCTGGATGTTAGTATCTTGGCACATTCAAGAACTCATTTCTACAAGGTATACAGCTAAAAAGGAATGGTCAAGGTCACAGGGTATGCAGATCATTTACCTGACCAATGTTAAAGAATAATTACCACGATACTTGTTAAAACAGTAAGGCTTTATCCAAGACTACTATAGTAGGAGTCAACTCTATTGCAGTGGGGAATAGAGCTTGAGCTTAATTCTAAATATAACAAGCACATGTCGGAATTTATAACCAGGAAACAGGGTGATGGGGTCAGTGGATGAAAAATTTCTAACAAGAGACATCAAGCATAGGGGATGAGCATGAGGAGATTCTCATGAAAATTATTTAGAGGATACTTGCACGTCAAGTTCTAGGACTAGTCCTGAACTGGGCTCAAAGGATCCTGACTAAAATTTGGTCAAAGAGCTTTTGTCACCAGATAATGCCAAATTCTTTTCCAAAGTGAACATTACCAATTAACACTCCTCTACAGGGGTGCCTGGATGGCTCAGTGGGTTAAGCTCCCGACTTCGGCTCAGGTCATGATCTCACAGTTTGTGAGTTTGAGTCCCACGCAGGGCCCCGTGCTGACAGCGTGGAGCCTAGAGCCCACTTCCAGTTCTGTGTCTCCCTCTCTCTGCCCCTCCCCTGCTCATGCTCTAGCTCTGTCTCTGTCTCTGTCTCTCTCTCTGTCAAAAATAAACACACACAAAAAAGCCCTCCTCTACAATAGTATAGGAGAATTTATTTTGCTCAACAAACTTGTTAACAGTTACACTTTTCAGGACTAGCCACACTTGTGTGCATGCAATTGAATGCCATTGTGATTTTATTTTTATTTTTCTTGATAACTAATAAGGGGTGTCCTATTTCTATGTTTATAGGTCTTTTGAATTTTCATTTCTTAAAATCTGCATTTAAGTTGTTTTTCACCTATTGGCTTGTGTGTCTTCCATTTATTGATTTTGGGGGGTTCTGTGTATAGTTTGGATACAATCCACTTGTCGGTAGTTGGAAACATCAACTCAGTCTCCCTATAGCTGTTTACCATCTCTTAATAGCTCTTGTTTGTGAGAAGTTCTTAGTTTTAATGTATTTAAACTTGTCAGTTATTTTCTTTAGAGTTTCTGCTTTTTCTGTCAGTTTAAAACATTTTTCACGACACAAATGTCATGAAGTTATTCTCCTTTATTTATTTATTAATTTCCCTTTGCACTGTAAAGACAAGTCATAAGTCTAGTGTCCATATATCTGTAAACCCATTTTTATATTCTCTGTATTTTATTTTATTGCTTTATTACTCTATTTCTGTGCCAATGTCACAGGCTTGACTAAATAGTTTTGTAATATGTTGTAATATTTAGTTTGTTGTCGGAAGTCTCTTCACTTCTTTCTTCTTCCGTAATAGGTATTGATTCTAATTGACTGTTTGAACTTCCATATAAATGTTACAACAATTTGTTTAATTTCACAGGTAATCTGTTCAGATTTTGTCTGGAACATCCCTCAATTTTTCTCTCAATTTGAGAATTGACATTGAATTGGTGTCGCCATTTACTAAATAGACTTCCACTAAATAATCACGTTTTTATTCCCTAAACCTCCTTCTTCTGTTGTGCCTGTCTTGATGATATCTACAAAAATAATTTTTAAAAGAATGTCTTGAAACTCACAGAATCTTTGCAAGGAGTAGAGAGTAAGGTTAAAACCCAGAATCTCTCAGTTTCCATCCGTCTATGGAACTTAAATGCTAGATGAAAAACAAAAACAAAAACAAAAAACTGTATTTAAGTAATTAGACAATTGAATCAGATGTTTATGTTAAGTAATTATCCCTTTAAACTGAGAGATTATAGCTATTTTAGCAGTCTTTGATGGTTTCTTTAATATTGTTATAGCTACAGACCATGCTACTTTCTTATGCGATCCACGTAAACATGAGCCTTCAGCCTACCCCCTCCATTGTCAAATAATTGAAATGGTTTGTACTCTATTTTGGGCTTTCTCGCCAATATTACTGTCTCAGACTCTATGGATATTATTAGGTGAAAATGTTTCAAAAGAGGTCAGTGAGTTCATGTGACAGAGAAGGAGAGAAGAAGAGCAATATTGTCACTCAAGGTACAAAGGTAGAAGTAATAAAATAATTTAAGGCTAGTGAAAAACTTAACCAAGTCGATGAAGTGTTAGGGATTACATGCTCTACAATTTTCAAATCAATGAAAACAAGTAATCCTACTGTAAATAATTCAAATATTGAAGCATGTGCTTACCCTGAGATTTATTTTGTAAATGGCTTTGCTATGAAGATTTTTAAATGTATAATTATCATTTTCTCTCTAATACATATTTAAATTTTCTACCCTTAATTTTATCATTTAAATTTTCCAGCAGCAATTTTTACTTTTGACAAAATGAGCCTCTTTTTTAATGATAGGAATTGGTGTAAAGCAGGATTTGATTAATAGAAATCCACCCTCCATTAAACAATCATGAAATGTTTCTAATCTGTTAATAGAGCCTGGGGTAAGCCACTTAGAAATATAAGTATGTTTAGAATTTGTTATAAATTTCTATTTCCGGACATTCCACCCATTATAAAGTAACTACAGTCAATTTATTTAAAAAATGTGGAGATAATTATTTTGTTTCAAAGAGAATTATTATCGTCCTTATGAACTATTGTAAGTTTAAATGACTCAATAAATGAAGATGCCTTGTAGTATCTGTTTTATTCTCACCTACTTTCTAAAGATATTATATTTAGCTTCACCAAAGAAGATGGTCATTATAAGTATTATTTGCAAGAAATAGCAATACAATATTCTCAAATGAATGAAAAATGTTCCCTATATCTTGTAGTGGGAGACTTCACATTAATTAAACTGGCAAATTATCAATTAACTGAAAAATAAATGCATTAAATATACATCTTAAATTGCAGAATTATTTTAAAGGTAATTGCATCTCTACAGGGTGCCTTTAACCATAGTTAATTACTATTGTAATGCAGAGTTACGATTTCCTTGCATTTTTAATAAGGGTCCAAAACCACCTTTGGAATTTGCCCCCTTGTGTGTCTTCACCAGATATTTAAATCATTTTCTAATGACATGCATTATAAGGGGTTTAGTAACTAAGGCAAAAATCATTAAACCTCCCATTTTTATTTACAGGGTTTCTCATTTCTAATCAGTGTTTTACTTCCCTTACTATTTAAACCATGTATTTTCTTTCATCTGACTTTCACACTTCCTGGAATAAACCTTATAGGTTCTTCTTTTTTCCTGAAGAAAACACTTATAGCTAACATTTTAGTCACTGCTTTATAAAATCGACATAGTCTTTTGCTGGAGGCTTTATTTTAATAAAGAGATAAAAAAAAAAAAAGAAGGTAACTGTGTTTCTTCTCTTGTCACTTATTAAAAGATATTCTCTATGATCACTTGGACTGTTCCTGTACCCATTTAAGAAAAATGAAGCAATGAGACAATCTTGAGGGTATATCCGGTTTGCAAATTGCCTCAAGTTTATACAACTTTGAGAGGTCTCTTTAAGATGATATACAAACAGACATTTCATATAAATGTAAGGACAAGTAAAAATTTAAAGAGGCTCAGGGCGCCTGGGTGGCTCAGTCAGTTAGGCCTCTGACTTTGGCTCAGGTCATGATCTCAAGATTCGTGGGTTTGAGTCCCGTGTAGGGCTCATGTGCTGACAGCTCAGAGCCTGGAGCCTGCTTCAGATTCTACGTCTCCTCTCTCTCTGCCCCTCCCCTGCTCATGCTCTGTTTCTCTCTGTCTCTCAAAAATAAATATACGTTTAAAATAAAATAAAATAAAAAATAAAAATAAAATAAAATAATAAACAGGCTCACTTCTCTCTGTTGAAAAATAAGGAAAGAGACTTTCCTCTCCTTTTTTTTAGGGCATGACTGTAGAAAATGTGTAAGTACTTTCTTCTCTCCATGAAATATCTACATGTCCTGTTAAAAACTATATTGGTCTTTTGTCAGCTTTATGACCCAGAAATGTTTTTCTCAGGGACCTGAGAGCCACCTCTTTGAAATGTAAACATCAAGGAAGATAGCATCCCTATCTTCCAGTTTCTGTGGAAGATTAGGAGCTGAACTTCTTGAGTAGCTCAGGGCAGTTTGCAAAACTACTCCTGTCACAAAGATAGGTATCATTTCTTTCTTCTTTTATTTGTTTCCTGCTACAATAACACTACCACTACAGCCAAATCAAGATTTTCATGAACAACTAGCTCATGCTGATTGAAAATCATATATAGGATGTTAACAACCACCACCACAACGAAACATGCTTAATATAAAGTATATGAAATTACTTATGTTAAAGTGTGAATAGTGAAATCAATGTCAACCCACCTATAAGTTCCAATTAAATGCACGTAAGTCTAATGAATTGGTATGTCTTGGGCAAATTATATATATATATATATATATATATATATACACATATATGTATATATATAACATAATTGCTAAATAACATTGCATTAATCTTTTAATCCAGTAATGTGACATATATCTCTCAGTATCTATAACACATATATCAAGTATATATAAGTATATGTATGTATATATATAGTTTATATTTTTTTTAAAAAAAGCTGACAAAAGACCTATCTAGTTTTCCAAAGGATACATATAGGGGTATCAGGAAAAACTGACTCTAAATATATGAGAATTCAAGAAATACTGACTCTAAAAATATGATATCTGAGCAACAATCCTATACAATAATGAGTTCACCTATAGAATCCTATACAATAATGAGAACACCTTAGAAAGGTGTTCTGAAAACAGCTGAAGGGGGGAAGGCCTTTCATTTTGTACAAAGGATGACTGTGAGGTGCCTAAATTTAATACTTGTTGAAGGCACATTATTCTTTAATCACCAATAAAAAATAGACACTTCTACAGAAACAAATAACTGAAGAAAAATTAGTATTTAATAAATTGGAGTATAGCGAATTTTTGAGCAATTGATGGGGAACAGGAAAAGGGATTGTATTTGACCTTGATGCTAGAAATATTTGTCAGGCACATGGTGTTCATGCCATTGAAATTTGGAGCTATTATATTAGAATGTAAGCCCTTGAGGACAAGACTATTTTTGGTTTTTTGTTTACCTATTTTGCTCTCTGCTGAACCCTCTTTGATTGAAACAGATTCTGGAATATGGTAGATACTCAAGAAATATTTATTGACTGAAAAAAGTGACAGGTAATCTGAAATAAAAAGAGTAATATAAACTTCATGGAAAAAGAAACTGAATTTTAAGAATACTATGTATTGTTACAAAAATAATCAATAAAACATGTAAAAATCATACCACAGTATAATAATGTGCTTGTCAAAAATGTAAAATCAATTAAGACTATTATTTGGATGAACCAGAAGTTAGGTGTTTTTTTCCTTATAAAGCACCAATAGTTAAATCCACAATCATTGCTATAATAATGTTTTTAGAGCTATAACCTTATCCACCCTAAAAAACACAACACAACACAACACAACATAATAAAACAAAACGAACATGTAAATAGTGCTTACACAGGATACTAGACTGGGTGTAGGATGTTGTTTGAAATGAGAAAACTTTTCATTACAAAATTATTTTTTTTTCACCATTGGCATCTAATATTTTGAAACAAAATAGGGAGAACAGAAGAGAAAAGAAGTCAAGGTAAATAGGGGCCAATAAAAGCAAAAAATCATTGTTAAATTCTCACTTGAGCTAGTTTCCATGTCCGAATAGGTATTGAAGCAGTATTTCATCTTTACTGTAATGGTTGTCCCTGTGGCTTGAATTATTTTTTAATTCAAAATAACTTGTAGAAAGTATTTTAAACCCTTTTCATTGTAGTATTTAAACGTGGAATTTTAAGAAGTTAAGTGTTATTCCCATTTGAACATGACTGTTGCTTGCACCCCATGACTTCTTCCTCTTCCTTTTCAGAGTTCTCTGAAGCGGTATCTGTGCAAAAAGAACAATAGGAAAGGAAATTATTCATTTGTTAAGAACTATATGAAGACCTGATGACATTCACTGAACTTTGAGTTTCTCTGGCTTTTAATGTTGAGTGTGAGTTTAGGCTTGGAGACTTAGATGAGCTGTTTATTCCTCTCTTTCATATTTTCCCCTTCTCCCTCAGAGGAAGACTTCAGTTTGCCTCAGCAAGAGGGAATACAGGTGAGGAACTGAACTGACAAGTCAGGTCAATGGGACCAAGCATAGTCCAGGACTACTTACATGGCAGAAGACAAAAGCTTCTGCCTCTATGACCAGGAAATTAAGTGGTTATGTATGGCCTACATTTGTCCAGGGAAGGCAGAATATTTCACATTCTTTGCTACAGAAAATGGAAATGAGCCGGCTCACAGAATGGTATCATCCTTAAGTGCAGAATTTCTTCTTATAAAATTGGGACCTAACAGTTGGCATGCTGAGATTTACTTACAACTGCAGCTCTCTGTGACGGCATTACAATGGAGGTAAAGAGAGGTAAAAGCTTGAAAGGATGCATCTATCTCATTCCTGCTGGTTGTGTTGGAAAAAGGAATACAAGGGTAGAAATATCCACCCCCTTTTTAAAACTAAGAATATATTATATGCCTACTTCTGAATTAGCCAAGGATTCCCCTTGCCCTGGAAGGTAATAGTTCCTACTACTACTGAAAAAAAAAAATGTCTATTTGCTGAAACAAATACTTAAGAAGCAATGAGAAATCCCGGTAGGAAAGATCATCAAAGCATTGGTGGAAGTGGTACCTCAAAAAGTTCTCTAAAAATAGTCAAGATATGCAAACAACCCAAGTGTTCCTCAATGGATGAGTGGATAAAAGAATATGTGGTATCCATATGCAATGGAATATTGCCATGAGAAAGAGAGAAATCCTGTCATTTGCAACAACATGGATGGATCGTGAGAGCATTATACTAAGTGAAATAAGCCAGACAAAGAAAGACAAATACTGCTTGGCATAATTTATATGTATAATCTTTAAAAAAAAAAAGCCAAACTCATAGAGGCAGAGAGTAGATAAGTAGTTGCTAGGGGCAGGAGGATAGAATGTAGGGAGAGGTTGGTAAAAGGATACCAACTTTCAGCTATAGGATGAGTAAGGTCAGGGTGCCTGGGTGGCTCAGTCGGTTAAGCATCAAACTTCAGCTCAGTTCATGATTTCACAGTTCATGGGTTCAAGCCCCGTGTCAGGCTCTGTGCTGACAGCTCAGAGCCTGGAGCCTGCTTCGGATTCTGTGTCTCCCTTTCTCTGATCCTCCCCTATTCATGCTCTGTCTCTCTCTCAAAAGTAAACAAACATTGATGGAAAAAAAAAAAGATGAGGTCTGGGGCACCTGGGTCAGTTAAGCGTCAGACTCTTCATTTCTGCTCAGGTCATGATCTCATGGTTCGTGAGTTCAAGCCCCACTGTGAAAACAGAGCCTGATCGGGATTCTGTCTCTCTACCTCTCTCTCTCTTTCTCATTCTCTCTCAAAATAAATAAATAAATAAAGCTTTAAAAAATGGGTAAGGTTTGAGGATATAATGTAAAACATGGTGACTATAGTTGCATTGTGTAATTGAAGTTGCTGAGAGTAGAACTTAAATATTCTCACTGAAACGAAAAAAAGAAAGAAGGAACAGAAAATTTGTGAGGTGACAGATGTGTTAATTAACTTGTTGGGGAGACTCCTTTCACAATCTCAACTCACCATGATATGCACTTTAAATATCTTAAATTTTTTGTCCATTATACCTCAATAAAACTGAAATTAAAAAAAAAATAGTTAAGATACGAAAAGAGAGTGGGAAGGGAAATGTAGTCCCATAAATTTGGGGCAATGGTACAAAAAAGAGCTTAGAGTAGAAAGTGAACAGAGTATACTTAAAAAGAGCAAGCAGCTCTATCTCAGCTCATGCTGGGAAGCAGTGAGATCTAAAATTGTACATGTAGAGTAGAGACGGGATTTTGAAAAGACAAGTGAGTCATGGCAGTGAATACCCTATGGGTTCTTGTCTGCTCTGAGAGCCACTCATCTGTTATGATGAAAATGTTCTGCATGTGTGTTTCTGTATAATCCTGCTTGTTATGTTTTGTAGATTGATGTTAGGCTTAAAAACAGGCTCTTTGTGAGAAGGAGGAGTATTATGAATCCCAGTGTTAAACTGCCAGTGCTCTTTAGTAAAATTAAAATGCTAATCCACACTCTGAATTTCGTCACTCTTAGTAAACCCTAAAGTAGGTGATTTAGAAAAGAAATTTGAGAATAATTAAGGAGAACATACCCAAAGTGTGATAATCTATTCTCATACTAGCTTCATAGTCTCCACGTTGCAGGAAATAGGTTTTGAACAAATGTGGAAAGGTGTGCTGGTTAAAAGAAGAAAAGAAGTGATTATAAATTCTGCAGCCTACCTCTATTACCGGCTGTGATTCCCAGCCATCTGCACCAAGCAATCAAAAGACCTGCTGGTGCTTAGTCAGAGAAGGAAGTGTCAGCTCCCACACAGTGGTGGTCTAGACCAGAGGTCATAGGACCAATTACGATTAAAAGGACTTTTCCCAACACTGAAAGGGGATCCTTATAACTCCAATTAGACTAGAAAGCATGGGTAGATTGCTTGAATGTAGCAATAATTAAAAATTGCTTTAGTAAGGAACAGATCATTCTCAGAAGTATTTTAGTATTTTTACGTTTTTTTTTTCCCAGTAGGCAACCTATCCAGCCAGAAAAAAATCTAAAAATGTTAGCCAGTTTTTCATTACAAGGTACCATTGGGATGTAGTAGGATTTAACAATGTTATAGTCACTACCATCACAATGATAATTGTTTTGAAAACAGATGATGAACCCACTTGAATTGTGTAATTTCAGTAAATATTAAGAATCTGCATGTTTCCCACTTAAACAATAAATTATTTTAAATTTCAAAGTAATTACAAAGCATTTTTATAGATACATCAGACCCACACAGTATTTTGAATCGCAATCTTTGCAAAGAATTACATATATCTCTTAAACTTTCATAGTTATATGAGCATATAACTCAATATTTGTTTATATTGAGATGAAATTAACAAAATATATAATAATATTTAATTACTCACTTTTTAAAAATCATAGGGTAGATTATGCTTCAGTAGCAAAGAGACTGACATGCTATAACCATATAGTGTCATAATTGCAAATTAATTTCTTACAAATAAATCACTTAATTAAGTAAAATCCTGGGGCATGTTACCCTCCAAAGAGTAGGTAACAATCCAATTGTTAAATAAGCTCAACAGAATTAGAAATGCATACTTTATTCAAAGATAAAAATATTGAGATTATCCTAACGACCTCTAAGTGTCTTCATATGGCAGCAATAAAACATGTACTTAACTACTGTTGTTATTATTTTTGTTGAAACATGAATTTTAAAAGATCTTAGAAATTAGAACAATAATGAGACAATAGCAATATTTATTTATTAACACATCTGAATTTACACTCATTCCCTTATTTCATTCTGACAACAATCTGAAGCACAAGATACAATTATTTTACCATTTAACCCATTCTCTGGCATGGAGAAATAGACCAACAGATATATATGAAGTGAATCCCCTTTTTACTACTGATAAAGCCTATGCTTAGCTAGACAATGGCGCAGAACTAGTAAATGGTAGAGCTGGGTTAGAATGCCAGTCTATCAGATTCCAAATCCCACACACTTTCCATTATGAAATATTTCCTTTTTCTTTTATATCCACTTTGAAGTGTTATTCAAACACTTGGGTGTTTATTTTCTTGGGTGTTTTCTTGACTGTCAATTTTGTCAGATGGGTTATAATACCTCCCTTGGTTATCCACTTTATTTGGAGTGCTTCACACACTGAGAAACAATATAAATTCTTTTTGGTTGACTTCAGGACTCAGTGCTCTACCTTTTCCATTTTGTGATTCTTTTTTAGCCTTTAGTGACTTTTATCTTCACTCAATATTCTCCTACACTCCATCTTATCATCACCTGGAAATTCCCAACCAATTAACACTTGAGTTGAATGGTTCCTTTCCCAAATCACAAATCAGCTTATTCATCTCAGTTAGTATCAGGTTACATTTTCTTCACCTGTTATGAAGTCCTCCTGTTGCTTAAACCCTCTATTTTTCCTTTCTTTCACTTCTCATGATCTTTTTCTTCCTCATCTAAGATTCCTTACCCATCACGTCAAACATTCTCTGATTATTTTTTTTTTTACAGTTCTTTTTCTCTATGATGTTTTGATCACAATGCCTGGGGGGAAAAAGTGCCCACCTTCTCTACACACACACCTAGTCAGTGAGCACTACTGGAGATGCTTGCAAAATGAGGTAGATTTGTGACACTACAGATTTATGGCACCCAACCTCACCTTGAACCTTAATCACAACTTGTAACTTTCACAATTCCTTCTTCACTCCTTGCTCCCATTCTTTAAAATAGCTATTTAAATATTTTTGCATAAGTCCCCATAAATCTCCCGAAACTCTCCTCACATCCCCCTCTTTCCTTTTCTCCTACATTCAGTAATATCTACAACAGTGTAGAAGACATAATTATTGAATGAATGTCTTCCCATTTAATAGATCAGTCTCTACTTCTGCCACCAGACTAATATACTGATCTGCATCTAGACTGTTCTTTAACTCTCCTTTGCCAAAGGACGCAACACTACTTCTCAGTTTTATGCTCTTTCTTTCTCTATTCTTTATATGTTCATTCTTGCCCTCCCTGCTGACTCCTTTCCATTAGCTTATAAACATCAAGTTACCAAGGTTTCCCATTAAACCCCCTCAATCTTTTGGCTTTCTAGTCTTACTATAGTGTTCTTCTCTTCAAGGCATCTCAAAAGTTTGCAACACTGGCTTTCTCCATTTCCTTATGTCCCTCACTCAAACCACGACAACTCCATCATTGCCACGCCATAGCAGGAAAATTTCTTTCAGTAAATTCCCCACTCTGTCTTATTTCCAATAGATAAAAATTAATGTTCTTTTCATTTGACCTACTGGCAATATCTGAAGTTGCTGGATACTTTTTATACAATGAATTATTTGTCTTCTTTTCTTTTTGATTATTTCCTAATTTCCTTTGTGGGCTACTCTTTGTGTGCATTCTGTAAATGTTCTAAGGACTTTTTTTTTTGGAATTTTCATTGATGTTTTCACTTTCAGCAGAAGATCTACTGCTACATTTACATTAAATAACACAGTGCCTAGCATATGGGAAGTGCATGGTAAATATTTGTTGAATAATTAAATAAAGATTATTTTCATCTGTTAGGATTCACTGTGTTCAATGACAATCTGGTTCAGAAAATTTCTAATGCTTAAGGTTATATTTTAGAGATGAGGTTCTTTCTTTTAAGTATATGAGGAACTGTGCTTTTCAGACTATTTTGATATGCTATGCTTTATTTTCTTTCTTTGTCCAATAGGAATAAAAGAATATAAGCAGGACTATAGTACTTTTGTAAAAAGGAGAACATATCACAAAAATGTGTTTTCCTTTTTTTATACACAAAAATTATACATAAATATTAAATGATGATTAAATCTTGGCTTTATTAACGTGAATGTGTGGAATTTTATATTTTGACCTAATCATATTTATCCAAACTCACATCAATAATTATCTTTAATATCTTTACAGGGAAACACTTATTAATAATCATTGTAAATCGATGAAACCTACATAGTTTGTTGTCCATCTTTTGATAAGATTGAAAATTTAAGTACATTTAACTGTCACAAAACTGGAAACAAAGGTAAATTGATCCCAAGGTACAGGAAGATTTTCTGAAATGTTGATATGCTGTCACATAATAAATATTATCAATATGTTTTTCAAACCTCTTATGAATTAAATTACCATGAGATGCAAAACAAAACAAGAACAAAAGAAATGACTCCGGCATATAAATGCCTTCTTCAAATGATCCTTTGTTCTTACAAGGCCATGGTTTAATTATCATCCTTATTCTAAGCATCTGGTTCACTGCTTTGATTTAGTGAAAGGTTAGTTTGACCCCACACTCAGAAAAAAAAAGTCTTTATAAGGTAGTGGAAGTAACAATTATTACCTGGAGATTATTTATCAAAAGCAGGATTTTTAAGGATGAAACAGTCACTGTTTATCAAATAACTGACCTTGACGAGCTGGATAAAGTTGACCTAAACTTTAGCTCTTATAGATATGTTAAGGATAATACATTTTTTCCTCTTTAAAATGAATGTTCAATTGTCCAATAAAAACATATCTCATTCTTTTAAAGTCCTTGCATCTTACTTTGATAAAATGTAGGCTCAAAGATTCCAAATATAGACTCTTAATAGTTCTTTATTTCCCCCAGATTAGTATTTATGTGGTAAATGCCATGTAATTGCCTATTTTATGTCACTTTATTACCTGAGGCATTTCTAAGAAAGAGAAGTTGTGAGTTAGAAGGTACTTGAAGAGAAAACTTCACTGTTCACCGTTCAGGATTTGTCAGTATGTGTACATACTTGTGTATGTATACATAGATATGTATGTTTGTGTTAGGGACAGGTTTGAAAAGATTCGTGGAAGAGAATCACATTGGAAGAGGAAGACGATCAAAGTAACACTGATTGAAATTACCTGCGCTATTGAAGTGATGTACTTGCTGGCCACTTCGCCCTCTCCCCAAAAGGAGAGGGAAAAATCAGCTTTTTTAAGGCTTTTGCAGAAGCTCTTTCCCATACTGTTCATGTTATGATATGATCATGATCAGTAGGGCAAAACCATAAAGTTGGTTCAGGATTACACCAACTATAGAGTAAGGAGATCTTTCATCTTTTCTACCCCTGTTCTCCATCATTTTTGCTTTGTCTGGAAGGAGAAGGATTGAAGGATCAAGGCTTGGCAGGGAGAAGCCAGGAGCAAGGTACTGTCCCTTGTATCATGCCAGTGTAAGCAGAAGGTATTCTCAGATAAGAGTGTTAGTTAAGGTGTTAGGATAATCAGCTAATTAACAATTTTGTGTGTAGTGGAAGGAGGCAGAGTCTTACCAAGCTCTCAAGTGCAGGAATATTGAGGCTTCCAAGTCCTGAAACACCAGAGGTTATCTATCAACAAAACTGCCAGCAGCTAAAGGACTGTGTGTGACTCTTAAGTCCCAGAGTAAATATTGCAGTTATGGAATGGTGGGAACCGGTGTTCTTATTCTAAATGGGAGAGGAATGGCTAAAAATATAAACAGACTGAAAATGCCCCAAAGGTTGTAAAATCTATTTATTTGCTCATGTTTTAGGTAAATGTTTCAAAAGCTGTTTTGGAACATGTTGCTCTAAAGGGAAAGCTCTATTTCTAGTAACAATTAAGAACTAGTTTCTAACTTGTACTTTTATATTTGCCACTAGCAGTATGATTTCTAAACGCAGTCCTACATTCTCGAGATATCACTCATGAGCAAAGCAGGCTCTGAAGCTACCAAATGTGTCTATTTCAAAATGTGTCTAGCTGGGCCAGGTACTAATAGAGTCCACAGAATCCACTTTAGAAAGGTCCCATTCTAGTATTCAAGCATTCAGTCTTCAGTTAGCAACTTTTAATTGAGAACCTACTAATTTCTGGACACTGCTGTCACTCCCAGACCTGACTCCTAAGCTGCCACCTAGGCAGGATTTCATTACGTGGGTTTGACTGCTTCTCCTCCCCTATGGCTGATTATCTAAGTACTTGTGTCCTATGAAGGACTCTGGGAGTGGACAGGGGCATTTGGAGCAAACTCCCCAACGGTTTCACCTCTCTAGAGATTGCCTAGATATTAACAACTCAGGTCAGCCGGAACCTCTTAACACTACCTTCACAAATAGGAAACTCCTTAGGTTAGCTTTAAACACATTGTAGGAAGTGACAAGTGTTAGAAAATGTGTTGGTACAAAAGAAATGCAAGTTCTACTCCAAAAAGGCTACGAGTTGTGATCATTAAGCCTTGACCTGAAATTTATTTTCAGTTCATTTTAAAAACAAGTAAAACAAACGATCAGAAACTCTCTCAAAATCTTAAGAAAGGGACATATCAAAGACTTCAAACATATCTATATTGATCTAAGTCTTCTTTCATTTTTCCTATTTTGAACTATTGGAGCATGCATTCTATTAGTAATCATTTTAGCTTAAAGAATAAAAAAAGAATCAATCAAATTGATTGATAAAATTATTCTCAAAATACCATGATGTGAGTGATAAATATAAGATATGAAATCCTATAAAAACTTTTACATTTTAGGAGCACCTGGGTGGCTCAGTCGGTTCAGCGCCCTACTCTTGGTTTTGACTCAGGTCATGATCTCACAGTGCATGGGTTCTAGCCCCACATCAGGCTCCATGTTGACAGCTCAGGGCCTGTTTGGGTTTCTCTCCCTCTCTCTCTCTCTTCTCTCACTCTTTCTCAAAATAAATAAATAAACTTTTAAAAAGTTTTACATTTCAATCTCTATTACATACACTATGATGGCTCTACCATTATGCAAACATATATTTCAGGAATTTGATTTAATACTCATGTTTACATTCTTAATTAAATATCAAGACTATAAAATGCAAAAATTGATGTTTTTCTTGCTGCATAATATTTATATAGACTTTTAGGGAAAAGCAACTGCAAACCTCTATTTTTATAGATTTAAATATGTGGACATAACATGCACAGTCTGCCTTGTAAGGCTTTGATGGAGCAATGCAGTCTTTCTGGAAAATGATTCAAGTGACTATCATAATTATCAAATTTTCTACGTGACTCCAGCACCTAGCATAAAACTTGTCTTTAGTAACTTAGTATTTCTTGAATAAATGAATGAACTGTATTTCTCCATATCAAATATGTATTTTGGTACAATGTTTAGCTCAGGAGGGGGTTAAAATATTATCAACAGGTCTTTTTTTTTTAATGTATACTATGTGCCATACATTGATATAATGTAAAGATGTGTTCTCATCAAATCCCAAATTAGATTAAACAGATTCACTATTATGGATTTTTGTATTTTGTAGTTTTTTAATTAGAAAGCAACAAAGATATGTTAGCATGAGGTTACTCAATTTGAATAAATGAGACATGCTGCATAACAATCCAACAGGTGTCTTTTTCTGACAATACATACTTATGGTTTGGAATGGCATATGATGGTTCAGATCACAAATGATTCTCAATCAGGAGGGAGTTTGCCCACAAGAGGTCATTTGGCAATACCTCCTATCTGAAGACATTTCTGGTTGTCACAAATGGCAGGGTGTTATGGACATCTACTGAGTAGAGGTCGGGAATGCTGTTAAACATCCTACAATATGCAAGACAATCCCCTATACCAAGAATTATCTGACCCCAAATGTCAATAATACTGAGGTTGAGAAATCCTGAATTAGCAGAAGTATTCACGTGATTTGGGACCTCAAAGTAGGGAATATAAGAATTTGTATTTAATAGAGTTTTAATAGTTCTTTTTTACAGGTACTGATGGCAGTGACTAAGCAAGAACATTTTCATATATGTATATCTTCGCTAAAGAAAAAAAAGCAGCATGGCCGATACAAGCTACAAGTGCAGATGCTGGTACATGAAAGGTTTCAGCCTATATTCTTTCCCTTGTTCAGAGGTCACATTATTTTAGAACACAAACTTATATATTCTATCTTTTAGGGAGTGATTTTTGCCTTTGTTATGGTTATGTTTGTTGATTTAACAAATAAATCCCCAAATCTCAATGGCTTCATCCTACAGAATATTTCTTGCTCAGCAATGAATCCAATGTGGCTTTTCTTATTTTGGAGTAGCTCTACTCCATGTGGTGATACAATGACCTAGCTCTGCTCCATTTTATGGCTGCACCATCTCTATATCTCAAAATCTCTACCTCAAACTTGAAGAAGAAGAGAGCACAGTGCACCTGCTTTTCAAAAGCCCTGGCCCAGGGATTTACTCATCATCTTCTGCTCACATTCCATTGGCGAGAAATGGTCACTTACCTCTACCTGGATTCAAGATGTGCTGAGCAGACACATTTCACTTCATACACAGTTAGTTTCACTTTATACAGGGAGAGAATACATTTTTTGTGTGAGTACAGCTGACTTTTGTTACCAGAATCCAATTCACTTATTCCATAATCGAATTTTAAAAGCCTATTAAGCGCTGGGCACTCTACTAGATTCTAGACATACACAAGTATGAACAGTTCTTGACTTTGAGGGATGTGCAGTCTAGTAGGGGTTTTTACCCATCTCAGGTAATTCCTGTGAACTAGAATCTTGTACTTGAAGAAACTAGGCAGAGTACCTTGAAATATTTCTGTAGCTTGGTTAGTGTAAACATTTTCTCAGTGCTTGCTATGGACTGATGGGTTGCATCCCCTCCAAAATACTTATGTTGAAACCCTACCCTCGGTGTTAGGAGGGGTGGAGCCTTTGGAAAGTTATTCGGATCTGATCAGGTCATGCCAGTGGAGCCCTCACGAGTGGGACCAGTATCTTTATTAGAGTCACACACGAGAGAGCTTCCTTCTTCTCTCTACTCTGCCTTGTGGAGATCCTACAAGAAGCCAGCAATCTCTAACCTGGAAGAGGTTTCTCGCCAGAGCTTGACCATGCTAGCACCCTAATCGTGAACTCACAGCCTCCAGAACTGTGAGATATAAATTTCTGTTGTTAATAAGCCCCCCAGTCTATGGTATTTTTGCTAGAGCAGCTCAGTCTGCAACGAATACCATTTACAGTTATCTCTAAGTGCATTTGACCTCAGGGAAAGCCTATAAGACAAAATTGCCCTGATCAGTATCTCTGATGAAAAGATGTGGCCAGAATTTCAAAAAACAAAGAATCTTATCATTAATAGTGGTCCCTCCTTACATAGGGCTAACTTTGGACGCAGAGATATTTCAAAACATTTACAAAAGCTTCTTTCAAATGTTTAAATATGAAATCATGTAAGAAAATATTTTTTGTTCTAGCTATTTATCTTTTTCTTTGGATGAGGCTATATAAAGGAAAAATGAAAAGAAAAAGAGAAAGAAATAAGACCTGCAAATCCTGCTACTTCTACACTTCCACAGACAGGTACCACACTTTACTCTCCTCTAAGGTCACAGAGATGGCCATTTGTTTATTTCAAAATCAGTTCTATGCCTCAAAACTGGTGTTTTACAATGTGGGTCCTTAGTGATACCAATTTACTGTTTTCAACTGTGGCAGAGAACTTTATCTACCTATCGCAAACTCTTTTATCCTGTTTCAATTAATAACAGACTCATTTTTAACTCAGTACTTTACCTCTCAGAATGAAAGACTGCATTTTCCAACTTCTTCCTGGGATAATTGTGGCCATGTGTCTAATGAGATATAAATGGGAATGTAGCTCCCATTAGACAAAGGTTTAAAGGGAAATTATTCAACTGAAGAGTCCATTTTTTTTTTCCTTTTGTTTTGCTTCCTTTGCCCACTCAGCATCAAGACTCTGAGAGCTGTATTTCCAGCAGTCATATTGGATCATGAGGAATTTGGAAATCCAGCCATACACCAACATTGTACACCATGATACAACCAAGATGCGAGCTGGTGTCTGGCAAACATGTTGGATATGCCATACCTCACTTGGACTCAATCTCTCAATTTCTTCTTTAATGAGAGAGAAATACATTTTTATCTTGCTTAAGCTACACTGATTCATTTGCTCTTTTTTCTTTTCTTTCTTTTTTTTTTCTTTTTGCTGTGTTATTTTTAGTTAAACTGCATTCTAACAGATACTACTATCAAGATGAATTACAGGGAATTACTCCTATACTTTTTTCAAGACTCCATTTAATCTTCATATTTTCCACAAGCCCTTGCTCGACTTCTCTGGGATTAAGTGAACCCTTCTGTAAACTCATGTAGAAGTTGCCATTTTTAATTTTTTTCAAAAAGTTTATTTATCTATTTTGAGAGAGAGTGCACCCATGCAAGCGGGGTAGGGGCATAGAGAGAGGGTGAGAGAGAATCCCAAGCAGGCTCTACCCTCAGCTTGGATACTGACACAGGGCTTGATCCCACGACCATGGATCATGACCTGAACCAAAATCAAGAGCCGGCCACTTAACCAACTGATCCACCCAGGTGCCCTTAGAAGTTGCCATTTTTAATATTTCACTTTGTGACTGTTTTTCTAGTTCAGGTAAACTATTCATTGAAGGATAGCATAAAACCTGAAAGGTGAAGATATCATCATTGCACAGTTCAGTGAATTTTCAGAAAGCAAATATACTCGTGTAACTATTATCAATCCTCTAGAAGAATTTTTTGTAATCAACTTCAATATCTACATGCCACCAAAGGATAATCATTATCCTGTCTTTTAACAAAATAGATTGGTTTTGTCTGAACTTTATATAAATAGATCTATACTGTACATACTCTTTCTTAAACCTACATTTTTCCCTCAATATTACATAAGTGAAGCATATTTATATTTTTGAATGTTGCATTTATTTTTTTGTTATCATTACTTTATAGTATTTTCTAGTATATTATGTTCCAGTTTATTATTTTTAAAAAATTTTTACTCTGATAATCCATTGTGGTTGTTTCCAGTTTGGAGGTATTATAGTGCTGCTACTTACATTCTTTTACCAATCTTTGGCATATGTGTTAATTTCTTTTTTGTTGTGTAGCCAGAAGTGGAATTGGTGGTTCATAGGATATAGGAATGTCTATCTTTAGTAGTAATGCTAAATAGTGTTTCAAATTGGTTATGCCAATTTACACGCCTACCAGCAGTCTCTAAGTAGTCCTCTGTTACTTGTTTATCATGAAGTCCTACAGCAAGCTAACTTAGATATTATTTGTGTTTATTCCTTATCACTTAAAATGTATTGAGAAAGGGTACATCGTTTCTATTTACTTGTTTCTAACCTACCACTTTTGGAGTATTCCACTGTGATGATGATAGTTACAATGTTACAGTGAAAAAAAATGTATTAGTTAAACTCTTAAAGATATTTCCAAATTCATAAGTTAAAATGAATTAGGTAATTTTCTGGACACTCTGAGGCTATTTAGTTTGGTCTGTTATTATCTAGCAGATATTTTATTATTTTTTAAAATTTTCTTAATGTTTAATTATTTTTGAGAGAGAGACAGAGTGTGAGCAGGGGAGGAGCAGAGAGAGAGAGGGAGACACAGAATTCAAAGCAGGCTCCAGGCTCCAATCTGTCAGCCCACAGCCTGATGCAGGGCTCAAACCCATGAATAATGAGATCGTGATCCGAGCCAAAGGCAAATGTTCAGCCGACTGAGCCACCCAGGTGCCCCTGTCTAGCAGATATTTTAGCTTTTTTTGTTATAAGTAAATATATTTTTGCAAATAAATATACGACTTGACTAAAAGACATTTAGAGTTTAGAGAAATTTAGAGAAATTTCAGAGTACTAGATAATAGATGTTTCAACACATCATACATGCTAACTGGAAAGATGTTGCAAACATTAGGAAAGTTGGTTTGGTGAAAAGATATTTCTAAAAGTATATTGCTAAAAGTAAAGGAGAATGTCCTACAATATAAGCCACCTTTACTGACTACAATTGTAAGTGATCTGACACTTATAAATTGTCACTGGCAACTTTCTAGGCTTTTCCTCAGCCTTTGAGAAACATGTTGGCTTTATATTACCGAGCCGTCTTTGACCTCAACACTTCTAGCTTTACATGTGTTATGAATTCATGGCTTTGTGACAAAAACATGGCCTTCTGAGGTATGTGTAGTGCTGTGTGTTAGGGAGAGGATTTGCTCTCTGGAGCAGGAAGTGTTATCTTGGGGCTAGCAGGAAGGAATACAGCTTGACAGTGAAAGTGATCAGTCATTAGTAATCAAGTATAACAGGTCCACAGTAGAGATTCATAGTAGTTCTATGCTGGGAATTTAGAATCAAAGGCAAGGTGATCTTTGTAGAACATATCAAGGGCAATGAAGATTGGAGAGAAATGAGCTATAGATGCAAAGCTGAGTTATAGCAGACACTCCATACAAAATCCAGACCAGTGAGAAGAGATCACCTCATGAAATAGCACCTGTGAGAGTTAAGTAGGGGGCAGTCACAGGTCACAGGAAAATAAGCAAATATGTTTTTTGTTTGGGTGACAATATTCTGTGGAGGTAAGGAAACTTTGGGAGCCAGGAGACTGAGTCCAAATCATTTCCAGTAGATTGTATGGCCCTTTGGCATAGGTATTTGACCTGGGAAAGGGAGGACAGAAGAGAAGGAAGGAAAAGTATTGAAGGAGAGGGAGGAAGAACAAGTACATTGCTAAGTACTTCGTTTAGCAAAATGAATTTAATATAGTTACCATCCTCACAAGATTTATCGTCTAGCAGAAGAAATGGACTTTTATATAATAAACAATAATATAATGAAATGAGTTTCATATTAACATTATGAGAGGTAGCCTCATAAAAGGGAAAGAACACAATAATCAGATTCAGAGAAACCTGGAATTCAGTGCCAGGACTATGACTGTAATCACTGTTCTTATCTGTGAAATGAGAAGACTGAAAGCAACTGATATGGATTTTTGTTATGATTAAAAGTCATAATCAATTTAAGTGGCCTTGATAAAACCTAATATTATTTTATTATTGTTGTAATTATCTTGTGCCAGCTACTGGTCTAAGTTCTTTACATATATTAACTCATTTCTCTTCATAACATTCCCATGAGTCAGGTATACTTATTACCTAATTTAATATAAGGGGACTGAATCACAGAGAGGTTTAGACACTTGACTGAGATCTATCTGGGAAATGGTTGAGTCATATTCAAATGCAAGTTCTAGGCATCTTAGGCAATTAATATAAAATAGCTTAACAACAACAACAAAGTCCAACGGGAACACAGATGTGTTTCCCACATTTCCTTTGTTTATGGGTATAAAAAACCCAAAGTATCATAAACCAAAAGGAGTTGGTAATTAGTGCACCAAACTGAACTCCAGAAAAGTCAGTGGTAGATATGCCCTTAAGGATGTTGGAAACTTTAATACCATCAGTTTCCCATTGTTTGCTCTTGTCTTTGCTTTCCTCTGTGCATTCATTTCTCAGCAATACTTGAACCTCAGCATTATCAGCCCAGTGCTTGTATCCTCATTGCCTTATGGCCACAGAGGAACAAGACACTTCTCCCTAAGTTGTGTTTGAACAGTACCAGAAAAAGGCTCTGGTTGGCAAAGACTGGGTGAATGTGGGACAGAAATTATGCCTAAGAAAGAGCAGATGGGAGGAGCAACCCAAACAAGGTTACCAGGTTTACAGGCGTGAGGTACACAGCTATTAAAATTCTTGTCTCTTCTAAAGGAGGAACTGAGTAAATTTGTGTGGGGAGAGAGAAAGGGGCTGGTGATGTCTACGATGGCTTTAATTTCCTGAAAATTATGCAAGCTTCATTTTATTCTACCATGTAACTTCAAATGAATTCATTATATCCCTAATTATAGTTTTATTTGATACATTTTGGAAGCCTTCGATATATTATATATGGCATTTGATGGCAGGAATTTGACTAAAATAAAGATTTCTGCTTAGAAGATAGGCACAAAAATGTAAAATACCTTCAAAGGAAGTCTTAATTCTTCACAAAAGGTTATCCGAATGATTTTCCTGAGTATTTCTATCTTTTAAAAAGGTACATATTATGTGGTAATTGTTCTTTTAACTACTGACACAATTAACGCCTAATGCATGAGAAATATAATTTATGGTTTTATTTGGCATGTACTTACGCACCTGCATAGCAATTACTGATGTGACATTTTTGTCTGCACTATAAAGCATTGCACATCCTCCCTTTCATCAGTTTAAAATTGAAGCAAAGAGGCTCGCTCCTTGGGGAGTACCTGCCCTGATCTTATCTGGTAGAATGAAAATATGATTGCCTTACTGACACTATAAATTATGCTTTCCCAACTCGAGGACCCTTCTGCAATAGTAATCTACACCATTAGTGTGACTTTTTTGCTCTATAGGAAGTTGTTTTACCTTTACAGTACTTAAATAGAAAATCTTTCTTTTTTTTTTTTCATCTCAAATTATATGGCAATTGAACACCACAAAGAAGTATTTCCTATGAAACACGTGATGTAACGTTTCTCTTTATTTTAATGATGGACATAAGGATCTGATTCAAATGGTGAGTAAGTATCAAAACTGTAAAGTTAAGTGAAACTATATCAATTTCTTCCTTTGAAATAAGTGGTTAAATGGCTCTCTTGGGTGAACTTTTTCTTTAACTTTTTCCATTTACAATGAATTGGAAACACAAATAGCCAATAACTGTCACTGCCTTGAAAGTGAAAGTGAAATCCTTGTTTGTGTGGTCTCTGTAGACATTTCATGCCAAAGGTGGTGATTTCTTCAAGGTTCTTGTTATACCCATAACCTCAAATGCTTTGGGATGAAACTCTGCTCAGGTATCTGTTTTTTTCTTTTTAACTGATAGCTTTCAACTTTTAAAATTATATATATATATATTTTTTTTCTTTTTCTGTTTCTTGTCTTCCTGTAATGTCACTTGCTTTCCCTTCTATTCATTAGTTTCTTTGGAACTAAAAGAGAAAAAAAGCATTTTTAAATTCACCTCAAAATACTTTCCCATCAAACTGCTCTTGAAAAACCTATTTTTCATGACACAATTGCAGAATAAACCTATGGTTAATACCTTATTTACACAAACTGAAGGCTGTTATATCTGTGTTTGGCGACCTTGAAACTATATTGTGCTCAGTGCCCTTTTTATAACCTTAATTACTGGGGAATACAGAGCTTTAAAGAAAGACTAACATTTCACTTTAACATCCACAATAATCTATTATAAAGCCAGCTAAGCCAGTCCCCAAATACAGAGAAATGTTATTACATGCTCAGCTAGCTGTCAAGGGGCCATGAGTCAGTGGCTTACAGTTATCAAAAGTAACAAGGTTGTTCAGAATTTCCTCCAACAAAGCCAGCCAGCTTATGGAAGGATTAAGCTCTCTTTGATTAGAACAACTGGAACATGTCCTACCCTTTTAATTAGCATTCCCTTTTGCTTGGTGGAGGCTGGTAATTTGACACTCACATTAGGCATCTCAAGATATGATTTGGTATTTTGTCCCACTCATGAGCATTAGAGCCATGGTATATACTTCTGCATCAACTAAATTCGAGCTGCAGAAGGATTTATGTTCAAAACCCTGTAAAATCCCAAGGGCACTATGCCTTTAATAGACAAAATGTAATAACACTCCAATATAATGTGTGGCAGGAGACGCGGTTAGCCTTTAGGCATAGTATATTACCCTAAGGCCATGCTCTTTTTGCTTTCTATCTTTGGGAACAAAAAGTTTTATGTCAGCTTTATTGATACTTCACAGGTTTACATTTTAATTCATACCTTAAGGCAATTCAGTGAGGGAAGACCTCTACGTATGCTGCTGGATTACTTAGTTGGTAAGTAAATAGAATTTGTCAGTGACCACACTAAATGGAACAGAGTGGAGGCTTCTAGAATGAAAAAGGGAGACGGCATCTGCTGCCACTCCTCAAGGACACATGATCTGTCTGTAAATAAATTTAGGTGTAAATCTCTCCTTTCCCCAACTTCCTGGCTGACTCTACTTCCATTATTCTAGCATTTCTATGTTCCCTTATTTCCTCTACTTCCTTTTGATTTCCTTTTCCATTTTTCCTTATCTTATTTCTTTCCTCTGGTTCCTCTCTCACCCCCTTGCCACCCTTTAAGTAAGACTTGAATAATAATGTTCCTGTTGTGAAAACTGCCTAGTGTTTTGTTTGTTTGTTTGTTTGTTTGTTTTTCTGATTGTTACCCAGAGCAAAAATGGCAGAATTCAGAAGGAATTTGTGGAAGTGGAGCTTCTGTTACTCGTAATTGAAGAAAGAGTAATTCTCCCCATGTAATTGAGAAAGAGTAAGTAAAGTAAAAAAAAAAAAAAAAAAAAAAAGTAACTCAACTGGACAAAGACAGACAACCTAATTCAATTTTTTTTTCATCTTTAGTACAGTCTTTTCTACAATTGAGTAGCTATTGCATCTCCTTTATGTCTAAGGGGACATTCGATGTTTTAATTCTAAGCTACCCAGTTTAGATTTAAACTTCAGAATATTCTTTTTCAAGTCATTTTCAGAGAATTATGACTAAAGATTCTTGTAAATTTTCATCCTTCAAAATGTATCTAAGTATTTCTGGTGTTTATACTTGAATAGTAATCATTTCAGTCAAGCATTTATGAGGCACCATGATTGAGAGAAGCACAGAAGATATTAGAGAAGCAAAATGAATTACTTGTCAATTGCAAGGGACAGATAGGACAAGGGTAATGTCTAATAAGAGGCATCTTACACAATTTGCAAATATGACCGGTTTATTTAGAAACCAGAGCCCTTCTTTATCGTTAGTTGTTTTTGTTGGGTTGTTTATGTCGTGAGGTGAGTTGGAGGGTACGTCAGGTGGGAAGAAGGAGCTCCATGAATTCTCCTAATTAAGGGTGAGTGGAATTGACTATTCTTAGTACTTCTTTTTTCATTGTGAAGTAGAAGGTGAAAATCTTAAGTCAGAGTAGAGCAATGGGTTTGGAGATTTGATGAGAGCAGAGAGGTTTTGAAAAGGGTTTTGGATATAATGGCAAAGAAACTATGGAAGAGCTCCTGGGCCACACTGAGGGGCTAGTTTTTGAGTTGGGAGATCTCCCCCCACAGCTCTCAACTTACCCACTGTATAAAACAAAAGACTGATTGAAGATTAAAAAACTTCCAGGTTTATCCAGTAGAAGGAAAAGTTACCTGGGAGTTGATTAAATTTTAAATGGATCAGTTTAAGAAAATACTAGGAACAAACTCATTTTCCTATAATAAAGGCAACATCAAAAATTGTATTTTAATAGATAACCTACTTTTGATATTTGAGTAGTATATGGAGCATGATGTGTCCTCATCACAGGACAGGCATGTCTTTCTGCTGCTTTCTACACTTTTTCCTTGGTCTTGAATTAGGGTTGACCTCAGAGAACCTTACAAATAATTCTTTGAAGTTACTAGTATATGGATTTCTCATATGTTTGTTTTGTTTTTAATTCCCACTGCAGAAAAAAAAATGGTATAAGTCACCTACCAACAACAGTTATTCTAAAAGTTATTATGTGGATTTAGAATCACTATATGTGTGATTTCTGAAATTATTTTACAACCTCTAGGGCCACACATCTTTGAAGAATATACAATATAAGTTCTAACACATGGAAGCATTTTCCCTGGGCCAAAAAAGAAAATAAAATGCTATAGAGGACAAAGTTATTTGTTTTACACTCTAACTCCCTTATGCAACATGTTAAGCCACTTACAATGGGAACAATGGGCCAGATTAATCCTACAGATTTCATTTGTTTGGTCAAAGTAGCATTTAAAACTTTTTCAATTGGAAAAGATTCTCAATGGGCATACACTTTCCAGTTTACACATTCTTCATCTCTGTTTATATCATTTTGCACTTCAGATTCACCTGATTTATATTGCTTGCCTCTGTAGATATTTGAAATCAGAAATACTGCATTCTTTCTCATTATGTCATAAGAGAATAATAGAATTACATTGGTGCTCTTAGCAATAGTAAGGATAGAAGAAAGCTGTTTTGTTTTAATTGAATAATAATACTGGTCATGGTTTAATAAGTACAGATGATTTACACACATTAAAAAAAAAAGCCCAAAACATTCCTCACAATAACCATATAAGAAAGATGCTTTTATCTCTATTTCACAGGTGAAGAAATTGAAGTTCATTGGGGTTAGAACAACTTTCCACTGACATAGAGTTTATAAGGGACAGACCCGGATTTAAACACTTTGGAGTCTGTGTGCTTTTAGTGCTTATGACATTAATCTCATCTCTGTCACAAAACTTGGGTTTTTCAAAAGAAAATTTCTGCAATCTAATGAAAAGCACAGGCCCCAAGATTATTTTTTTTAACTTCTCATATAAGAGAAAATCAAGTCTTATGACATTCTAATAGACCTGAAAATGTTATCTTACTCAAATTTTCAGAAATCCATGGAACTTGAAGAGATTAAATAACTGGCTAAAATATATAGTACCTCAGGGTAGGAGAATTTGAACCTCAATGTAGCCAAGTTGCAAAATACACACCCCAATAAGTCCAGTAAGACAGGATAAAAGAAAGCCTACTTAGGCCTATCGTCATTAAAATAAGATGTTCCATTGGCAGGCCGTCCATCAATCCACAAAGTTCCACTCTGGCCTTGTGGCATCTGTGGTACATGTATTAAGACTACAGATCAAGTGTTAATTACAGTTGGATGAAAGAAGAGGTATTAGCTAAATGTCAAATCCAACTAAAACTAACCTGTTAGAAGAAAACTGCTAATCTCATACTCATTGTGTATCTAGATAGTTTTAAGCTATCATTTTAGTTATTCTGTTAGTTTAAAAAGGCTTACCGAATCAGCAGCCTATAAGCTGACTAAGCTTAGTCTCGATGCTAGCTCAGGAAGGTCAGACATTTTGGAAGATCACATTATACGGAGACTCTACAATTTTGTTTCAGAAATTTATTTCCCAGGTGCCATTGAAAATAATTCTGTTCAATTGTTTATGAAGATGTCACTGACGAAAAAATGCAATCAGCTTCTTTTTCAAGTTTCAGTTTTTTCTTCTTCACTTGTTCACAACAATTGCATTAGGCAAAACGTACTTTGTTCAAATTTTTTCTTGAGTTTGCATTTGCCTGTTATCTGGGCTCAGAAAATACAATTCTCTGTCTTCATGTTACAGGCAGGTCTGGCTTTCTTTGTCCATTTCCTGAAAATGGACATCATTAATATATGAAAGATTTATTTTATGAAATTTTAGATTGTTTATGAAACCATAATTATTGTTTTCTGATAGAACTTGATTGCAGTTCTGGTTTAGCCACTTTTTAGATTATGTGATCATGGACAAACAGTTAACATTTCTTGGTCTTTGGACCCAAAACTGCAAAAAATAAACATGGAATATTTTGAGAGTAAATAAGATAATGAATATTAAGTCAGTAGCATAGTTGCCAGACTATATTAATAACTCAAAATAGTATCATTTCCCTATTGGCAAACTTTGCCTTCTTCACAAGGGCAAATTAAAGGTCAAGTTAGACGGTAAGAACTCATGTCCCTTCAGAAAGATGTGAAATAGGATGGAAAGGGTAGCCAACTGAATTAAAAAAAAAAAAAAAAAGAAGAGAAACTAATTATTGAGTACCAACTACGTGTACCGATTCTGGAGCTATACGCCCATTTCGTAATCTAATCACAAGAAGGCTGTGGGGTACATCTATCATCCACAGTATACAGAGGATAAAGCTGAAACCTTCATCTCACACATGAAATTGGGAAATTTAAGCTGCAGAATTCTTTTAAGTCTGTGCACTTTCAGCAAAAATAGAGTTCTTTTCCTTGTCCTTCCAGATTCATAAAGATCTTCTCAGGGGCGCCTGGGTGGCTCAGTCGGTTAAGCGTCCGACTTCAGCTCAGGTCACGATCTCACGGTCCGTGAGTTCGAGCCCCGCGTCAGGCTCTGGGCTGATGTCTCAGAGCCTGGAGCCTGCTTCTGATTCTGTGTCTCTCTCTCTCTCTCTCTGCCCCTCCCTTGTTCACGCTCTGTCTCTCTCTGTCTCAAAAATAAGTAAACGTTAAAAAAAATTTTTTTTAAATAAAAAAAATAAAAAAAAGATCTTCTCAATGAAAGAATGGTTGTAAAAAGAGAAAAAAGCATTTCTGTACCCCATTCCCCCCCATACAGGAATAACATCCTCTTTGCTTATTCTTTTCAAAAAACTAGAGCATTCTTCTGCTTATTTATACATATATCATCAATCTAGATATGACTTTTCATTAATAGCTACTAATAGAATGACTCTCCTTAGCAGAATGCTACTTTAAACAGCGGAAAAGAAGTAAATGTTCCTACAAGAAGGAAGCTAAAGTTTAAGTGTTTCTTACAACCGTCACCTCTAGGATGTATCTTTAAGAACTATAAAAGTCAGCGAAACATATTCAGCCTTGACACTGCATAAAATCAAAGACATGATATCAGCTACATCATGTAAACAGTTGGGATGTTGTCACTCCCATTCTTAACAAATTGAAAAACGAACACTTTCTCCTTGACCCATATGAAAATTGAGGTTGCAGAGCAAACTGACACCCTGAAATTTGGAGAGACAGGCAAATCTTTGAAGTCACTGTCAAGATCTGCCTACCAGGAGTAGAAGCTGCTGAAGTCATGAACTGGTAAGAATGCTCAACGTTGATTTTCCATAAATGCACGAGGCTGAGTGCTTGACATTAGTTGAAGAGTGAGAAAATCCTGGGACTGCTTTGTGGGAGGTAACACACTCAAGAAACCAACCCGGTTCTCATGTACATGTTTTCCAACAGGAGGGTAAGAGTAATCATTGTGAAATATACCCTGAGCCCTCTCTCTAACAAAGGAGTCCTCTGCAAAGGAAAGAAGATTGCCTGAATAGGCATGAAAATTAAATGTAGTGTTGTGTCCTTCATCCTAGAAAAAAAAAAGGAGGTTAGAGCAAAACTAAAAATATCTGAATTAAGTAGTGACTTTAGTTAATGTGTAGTATCAATATTGGTTCATTAATTATGAGAAATGTACCATCTATACGATACTAATATAAATGTTAGTAATGGGGAAACTGAGTGTGGAGTACATGACATTTCTTTGTACCATCTTTGCAATTTTTCCATAAGTCCACAGCTATTCTAAAATAAAACATTTATGTAAAAAATCATTAAAGAAACATCAGGAACAGAAGTCAGATCTAGGTGGCTCAGAGGCCATGATAGTATTGTTTTCCTGAAGGAACTGCTTAATTTCTGTATAGATCCAAGCCCTTAACTCTTTAATAGTGGATGGTTTATTTTCTCCTTTATCTAAGAAAACTCCAGTAGTAAGAGAGAGAGAATGAAGAATATTTTCTCTTTCTCTCTTTCTTTCTCTCTCCCTTTTTTTAAATTTTTTTAAAATTAATTTCATGTTGTAAAGACACTGGAATATTCGAAGCACTGACCATGTCTATCCATTCCATTGTTGCACCTTTGAGGTCAAGCAGAATGCTTCCTGCATGACAAGTATCCAAGCTTTCCTCAAATATTTGTTCCATGAAAAACTAAGTAATTATTGTTATTGTTTTATTTTTTAACGTTTATTCATTTTTTGAGAGACAGAGAGATGAAGAGAGAGGCGGGGGAGGGGCAGACAGAGAGAGGGATACACAGAATTAGAAGCAGACTCCAGGGTCTGGGGTTTCGGCACAGAGCCTGACGCAGCCTCGAACCCAGGAACTGAGAGATCATGACCTGAGCGAAGTTGGATGCTTAACCAACTAAGCTACCCAGGTACCCCAAAAACTAAGTACTTATTAACAAAATTAATAAAAACTAAAAAACTGAGGGTGACTATCTCTACAATAAGTGCATTGAATCTATAAAACGCATACTTTCTCCAGATAATTGTATTTGTCTTTAGGTACTTCCTTTTTCCCCCTGTTCTTTCTTTTCTTTCTTTCTTTCTTTCTTTCTTTCTTTCTTTCTTTCTTTCTTTCTTCTTTCTTTCTTTCTTTCTTTCTTTCTTTCTTTCTTTCTTTCCTTTTTTTTATGTTCACTTATTTTTGAGAGAGAGAGAGAGAGAGAGAGAGTAGGGGAAGGGGCAGAGAGAGGGAGACACAGAATCCGAAGCAGGCTCCATGCTCTGAGCTGTCAGCACAGAGCCCAACGTGGAGCTCTAACCCAAACTGTGAGATCATGACTAGTTTCATAACTAGTTACTGAAAGAATCTAAACTAGAATCGAGATATATTGACATTCAGAGATTTCCCCAGTTCTTTAACAGTATTTCTTCTTTAGAATTAGTTATATTGTATAATAAGAAAGTGGTGGTATCTAATGAAATATTTTGATATAAATTATTACATGATAAAATAATTCAGGTATAGCTCTTGGAAAGAGACCTCAACTGACACCAGAGGCAGTTTTTAATGATATAGGACACTGATGCTAATATTGAAACATAATTATCATCAGGAGGGATATAGAAATATTTTTTTCCTAAAATCTTTAAAAGAAAGATATCTTTTGCTTGTAGCATGATTTAGGTAAAATCATTAATATGAGTATATTGTTTGTACTTTTGTTAAAGAGAAATAAATATTATATATTTTCTGATAGAAAGTAATAAGCATTAATCATAATAATTTTAGCAGTTCAAAAAAGTGACATTGAAAAATGTTTTATTAGAAATGTTTCAATTGTCTACTATACAGTATGGTATGTTCTGGCATGGAGTTAATACTAATTATTTTAGAAAAATATAAAATCCTGAGTCAAAATGAAGTAGATTGTTATAAATGAATACTGGGGATCTAAATACTTTATGGCATTAAATGCTTAATCTAAAATATCAGTTGAATTTACCTAAATGTTATCTGTAATATTTGTGTCTCCTGAGAATCTCCTATTATTGCCAGAAATTACAAAAGGGTGTAAATAAGGTGACTTTGTTTTGATGTTTTAGTCTGTGATATTTTACCTCTCAAGGCTAATGTTTTCTATCACTGTATTTAGTCATTCAGTAGCTATTAATTATGTCCCTACAACATACCACGTAATGGGGATACAAAAGTAAAAATAACTGGCAGATATCACTGACCTCATGAATTTTAAAAGCTATGATAAGGACAAACAACAAACAATATAAAAATTTTAAATATATAGAATGTTAGATGCTGATATGTGCTAAGAAGGAAAAATAATGCAGGAAAGAGAACTGAAATTTTAGACAAGGACCCCACAGTAGCTCTGTATGAGAAAGTGCCTTTTATAAGGAACTAATATGGAGATGAACAACTGAGGAGAAGAGAAGAGAGAAGAAGAAAGAGAAGAAGGGAGAGGAGGAAGGAAAAGAGAGGAGAGGGGAGGGGAGGGGAGGGGAGGGGAGGGGAGGGGAGGGAAGGGAAGGGAAGGGAAGGGAAGAGGTATGAAAGAAACTCTCAGTGGTTGGAGTGTGCATGGCTTGTTTGATATACTATGAAATAATCACAGTTTAGGGGAGTAAGCAAGAGAGATAGTAGTAGGAGATGGGATCCCAGAAGTAAGAGGCAGCAGGAAAATCATGTAGGTACTCCAAAGTCATTGAAGAAATCTGTTCCTTCCTTTGAGTGATGTGGGAAGATGTGGGATGGTTTTGAGCAGAGACATAACATTAGCTATCTTATATTTAAAAGGTATCACAGTGTCTGCCATTTTTAGAGGACACTGAAAAAGGCAGAAGATGAAAGACAATTTAGAAGGCTATTTCAGTAATCTACATAAGAGAAGTTGTTAGCTTGGATCAGAATATTGGCAGTTGTAATGTGAAAAGTGAGCTTATTCATTTGAAGTTCATTTGAAGAACTGTTAAGTGCTATCAGTTCCTGGGTTTGAGGAGGAAGTAAAAGGTGAGTCAAAAATGACTTAAATAGGGGCACCTGCATAGCTCAGTCAGCTGGGCTCAGGTCATGGTCTCACAGTTTGTGGGTTCAAGCCCCGCGTTGGGCTCTGTGTGTGCTGACAGCTCAGAGCCTGGAGCCTGCTTCAGATTCTGTGTCTCCTCCTCTCTCTGCCCCTCCCATGCTCATGCTTTATCTTTCACTGTCTCTCAATAATAATAAACGTTTAAAAACATTCAAAAATGACTTAAATATTTTGGCCTACATAACTGGAAAAATAAAGTTGCCATTAGCTAAGATGTAGACTATTAGGAGGTAAGAAGAAATTAAGAATGAATATTAGAACTCAGCTTTGGACATGTTACAGTTAGCATAATTATTACACTTCTGAGTACAGGTATTAAGTAAAAAGTTTAATATATGGATTTGAAGTACAGAGTAGAGGACTGGAATAGAAATATAAATTAGAAATCAGCATATAGGTATTTTTTAAAACTGCAAAATTGGGTGAAATTACCCAAAGAGTTATATTAATATTTAAGATGAAATTCAAAGAGTAAGTCTTAGAGAAATTTAAATTGTAGATGTTGCGGTGACGGGAAGTAAGCAGCAAGAGTAAGGTTGATGGAAAACAGGTGAGTGAGATCCCCTGGAAGTAAGTGGAAAAATTATTTAAGGGAAGAGAGAGTGATCCTCTTTGTCAAAGGCTACTACTCATAGGTCAAGAAAGATAAGGGCTGAGAAATGAAAATTGGATTTAGAATCTATTAGTGAGGTCTTTGGTAACTTCAATAAGAACAGTTTCTTTGTAGTGATATGGGGGTGGGGGTGGGAACCTTATTGGAATGGGTTCATTAGAAAAAAGAGAAGAAAGAAATTAGAAGTACCAAGTAGAGACAATTCTTTCAAGGGTGTTCATAGTAAAAGGAAAGAAAATGGCATAGTAACTATAACAGAAAATGGGCTAAGATAAAGTTTGTCATTTTTGTATTTTTTTCATGGGAGAAATAAATAACATATATGGATACTATATTCATTTCCTCTAGCTTCTGAGACAAATAGTCACAAACAGGGTGGTCTAAAACATACAGAAATTTGTCCTCTCATGGTTCTGGAGGCCAGAAGTCTGAAATCAAGGTGTTAACAGAACTGTACTACCTTGGGAGGTTCTGGGGAAAATCCTTCCCCCACTTCTTCCAGCTTTTGGTGGCTCTAGGTTTTCCTTGGCCTCCTTGGCTCTGTTACTCCAATCTCTGCCTCCCTGGTCATATTGCCTGTTCCCATTCCTGTATCTACATCCTGCCTTCAGAAAACTTGCCATTGGATTTAGGGCATATCTGGTGAACCCATGATGCTTTCAGGTGAAGATCCCCAACTTAATTACATCAGCTTAGATTCTTTTTCCAAATAAAGTAACATTCTCAGTGTCTGGGTATTAGGATATGGACATATCTGTCTGGATGGCATCATTCAACCCACAACAGATACTGATGGAAATGGTGCATCAGGGAGGGAAAAACTGCTGATGCAGGAGATATCTGCTAAAAATTGATATTCTTGAGGAAGTAAGAGGAGATGAGAATTAGTGCATGAGTTGAGTACATGATAGTCCTCCCATTTTAATGGGAAAAATCCTAAGATATACTGGTGGATAGATAAGTAGATGGGGTGATAGCTTGTAGAACTCCTCTGAGTTCTTCAAAGCCATTGTCTTAGGTTTGTTTGTTTGTTTGTTGTTTTCCAGAAGAAGACTTGAGCTGAAGATTTTTGTGAAAGCAACTTATTAAGGAAGTATTCTCAGGAGAGACCATTAAGAGATAGCTGGGAGGAGGCCAGGGAAAGAGCGAAAGTAAAAAAAAAAAAAAAAAAGAATCAATCAGGTATAGTCCCATAAATATTCAGCCCGATCTTGTAGGGGAATTCTGGAGTGTAAATTAGGCCTAAGACTTGTCCTGATCAAAGGCAAGTGAGCTGGACTTTCATACAACAGTATTCATCAGTCATTGTTTAAATGATTTCCAAGGGTGGCAAATTCCCAGTACTTTTGTTACAAAACAGGCTCCATTATTCTCAGGTATTCCTCTGGGAAAAAAAAAACAAAAAAACAAAAAAAAAACAGGTGCTTGTTGTGTGACATGAAAGCATTCTGAAGTTAAGGGCCTACAAACAAACAAAATGGATCAGAATGTTTCTCAGAGAAGCATGACATTGTTCAATACAATCATTGATTGAGAATGAAAATGAGAAAGAAGATATTGGAAATTGAGAAAAGAGAAGAAAGAATGAAAGAGTTGTCTCAGTGGGTAGGTGTGAAACTGGACTAGGACTAGAGACCCTTGGAGAGACCTAAAGACATGCTACATTCAAAGTGAGACCACTCATCACAGTGTGAATTTCCTCAACCACATTCAGCATGGAGTACGGAGAAAGATGGATTTAGCTAGGGTTGTGGTTTCACCAAAAGAGGATGACAAAGACAGAGAGGAGTGATGAAGTGGGTAGTATATGCGAAAGAGATTTACTGTGGAATTTAAGTTGGGTAAAGTGAGAAGACAGGCCATGTGGAGAATGAGGCATCATGAATAAGTTAGATAAGTTGACTGAAAGTGGGTTCAAAGTTGTTGGTGTTGGAGTGTTAGTGGAAATAATCTAGAAAGACATGAAATGGCAACAGAAGAGCTGAATATTTTAAACTGTGCTTAGAAAGGTACTGAGGGGCGCCAGGGTGGCTCGGTCAGTTAAGTGTCTGACTCTTGATTTTGGCTCAGGTCATGATCTCACAGTTTGTAAGACTGAGCCCCATGTGGGGGTCTGCTCTGACAGGACAGAGCCTGCTTAGGATCCTCCCTCTCCCTTCCCCTCCCCTGCTGTCTCTCTCTCTCTCTCTCTCTTTCTCTCTCTCTCTCTCTCTCTCTCTCTCTCAAAATAAATAAATAAACATTAAAAAAGATATTAAGATAATGGTAAGGCAGAGTCAGACAGGATCAAAGAAAGAAATGGCTGAGATAGAATGGAAAACAGAGTAAGAAAAAGACAGAAGATCAAGAAATCAGGTTGTGAAGACATCAACAGGAAGATGTATGTGGATGGAAATCACCATATATTATATAATAAGAGTAGTATTGGAGAATATGACGTTAAGCCTGGAGCTAAAATCTAGGAACGTGAGGCGGTAACTCAGCTATTCAAGAAGCTGTAATGGGAGGTGTAGTTTGTATATTTGAGGTTTAGGCTGGATATTCTGAGGAAGCAAAAGCCAAAATATTCTAGATGCTATAATGGAGAATAAGAACCATAATTACTTGACCTGCAACCTAGCCGTGTGAGAGCTTTGGGAGAGTAATAAATTCTATCTTGGATAGGCTTGAGGACAAACAGCAGCATCAGAGGGAGCCAAACTTCAGTTACTCCAAGAAGAAAAAGAGAAGGAAGAGAAGAAAAGAGGCGTTTGGTGACGATTTGCTTCGAGTTTCAGAGAATATAGTGAGCGTTTTAGGAGATCAGAGGAGCAGTTGTATAGAAATAGTAGAATTAAGGTCTGGGAGATGAAGGGAAATCTGAGGGTCTTGAGCTACTTGTGTGATGGTCATAAACAAGGAGGAGCGGCATGATTAGACAAAAGGGACACAGACAGTGATGAAGGGAGTATGAATGCTGAGTTCGGGAAGGCTCTTAGAATAAGTAAGAGATACAGGCTTCCACTTGGCTTCTGCTAATGTGGATGTAGACAGATGTGCAAAGGAAGTATTGATTTTGCAGAGAGGTGACCCCATCTAGCATGAGGGGTCCTTTTTGATGCCTGGTGATCATGGCCTGCAGAGAGGGCTCTTACTCTGAACACTAACTCTCTCTTGGACTTGGCCATCATCTATAATTTGGAAAAATTGGATCAGATTCAACCACAGAAACTTTTTTTCCTGAGAAAATGGCACATTCTTTAATATGTCATTACAAGAGGCTACTTAAATTTTATTCTTGCTAATCAATTTCATATATATATGTATATGCATATATATATACATATATTTATACTTAAAATATATATATATTACCATGAAATTGATTGATTGTATATACTGACATTTCCAAATCCTGATTCTGAGTGTTTCTTCTATAACTAGAACATTACCCAACGTCATTAATTCCTGCAAGTACTGTAATTTGAGGAAATCATCATCTTTTCTGCTTGCTCTATTAATTTTGATTCCTCAAGTGTTAGTTCTTGTGTTGGTTGAGTTGTTTCTCAGTGCTGGCTACCAGGTATTCTCATTTTCCTAGGTGAGATTTCCATTTATTAGACTGCCTTGCCTGTAGTATCCTTTACACAGCTTGCTTGCAGGTAAAGACCTGGCAGCAGGAACTATAGCTTTTGCTTGATCTGTTTTCCAGGAAAGTGACAGAGGGGTGGGAGAGGCAGTGGGCACCGCAGGTCAGGACCAAATCTTCTGGGAGTGAGTACCCCATTTCTGCTCAAATTCCTTAACCCTGTTCTTTTGCCTGTAGGTGTCTGCCTCCATGGCTATTGCCTGACACAAGTCAGCAATGGACAGGGGAGATTTTTCCTGGCCACCTCTGTGGGCGTAATCAAACTAATGACAGCTTTGGCTGCCACTGCATCACCTCCTGTCTTCTCTGCAGTTTCTCTCCACTAGCCTTTACTTACAGAAGTAATACATTGGCACACATTTTAAGCTTTGGATTTCTTCTTCATATTAATTTTGCCTATTTTCTCTGTATGAATGATCATGCATAGTTTATGAGACACTAACTTCTCTTCTTGTTTCCCAACGCACTTCGGTGTTTTTGAATTTTTTAAAATTATTTTTAGAAATTTGGTGTTGGGTAGGCAGGCTTAACAAGTGCTTGCTTAATCTTTGCATACAGTTGGAGATTGTCTTTCAAGAAAAAGGGTGAGCACTTTTGTGAAGCTAGAAAGGGAAAAGGTTTTCTATACAGGGAGAAATTCTGTAAGTGATGTGCACAATTTGAGCTGTTCATACAGATTTGGAGGGATCGCTATCATAACTAATTATAAACAGAGCTTTGTAGACATCACTGTCTAACAACCTCTACCAATATTCTTTGTAGTATAATTTAGCAGAATTTCCCTTTTCTGTAAATATTTATTAAACAAATGCAGGATAGATAAGAAAGAAGGCATTTGTGATCATTGCCAGCCACTATGTAAGTTGCTGAGGCCATACTGAATAAAAGAAAATTGTGGTCTTTATTTTAAGTAGTTATTTTATTTTAGAAAATTTGTTTTTATTATTTTTAGAGAGATAGAGAGAAAGCAGGGGAGGGACAGAGAGGTAGACAGAATTTTAAGCAGGCTATGCACCATCAGCACAGAGCAGGGCTCCAACTCATGAACCATGAGATCATGACCTGAGCCAAAATCAAGAGTTGAATGCTTTAACCAACTGAGCCACCCAGGTGCCCCTTAAGTAGTTGTTTTAAAAATATAAGTAATAGTAGTAAAATGTAAAATTATAGATTCAACTCTTTGTTTCTTAACCAGTATGGAGATGTGATGAAAAGCAGACTGTTCAACATTGTATGCCATATTAATCTTAGGAAATGATTTTATTGCATAAAAGTCACACTGGAGTATGTTTCTGGTGTCTGTTACCCATCAAGGAACAGCAACAACAACAACAAAATAAGTCAGAGAAGCAAGTATATTTAAGGAGCTGTCATATGGAATAGAATTTTTAAAAAGTGGTCACCTTTCCCTAAAATAGAAGCAGACTTGAGAAAAGGATATCTCTAAGGTTTATCTGTTTATTTGCAGTGTTCTTAGAAGTCCAGACCACTTACATTCCAGAGAAGGTAATAAATATTAGATTGAAGAAGTCAACCATAGAAGTGAATGTTGTGGAGGTCAGAGCCAAGCGGAAAGGGTCTAAGTGGGAAGAACAGGATGAGAAGAAAGAAGAGAAAAAAAAAATTGACTGAGCACATAGTTTGTGACATGGCACTTACATATATTCTCTCATATAATTTGCACAGCATCCCTGAATAGCAGATACAACTGTTATGAGTTTGTCTTTCTAGCAATATCTCTCATTTGGCAGGCCACTTTTTAATGTTGATGACAGCTTTTCCTATATGAAGAGAAGGTATAGGGATTTTGAAAAATTCTATGACAGCAAGAAAAATTGCTTCTTTTAAAAGCTATCTACATTTTGAGCTGGTTGGCTTAGGGAAAAAATACTTCTGTGGGAGAATGTCTCTTTTTGCCTCAGAAAAATATTAATGGTTCTATTTATTTAACAAAGGCATGGTTGTGAGAACAAAGGGTAGATGGGAAATGTGTAAGCAAAAATAAGAGTTAAAATAATTTGCAAAATATGGTTACATGAGTTTTGGAAGTAGCTGCTGGTGTTGTAAGGAGGTGTAAGAAGGTAAAAAAGAGAAAGGTCCTAAAAATATGAGGGGGAACCAGGGTTCACGAAATTCTATATTGAATTGAGAGCCTTATTTTATGGAATAATGTTATCTAATATTAAATTCTCCCATTTCATGTATTTACTATAGTTACTTTCCAGGGCATATTCTAGTTGGATGCTTATCAATCTTGGTTTTCTTCCTGGGAACACATGGTAACTACATTTTCCAGCCTTCTTTGGATGGAAGATGAGGATGTCACTGGTTGTATAATGTAGTTGCAAGTCAAATACACCCCTTCTTGTCCTGGCTATAAAGTGCCTTATGGCATCCTCCATACTTAATTTGCTTTCTTGGACAGTTGAATGCAAAGGCTCCCTGAATTGTGGATGGTGCTCCAGGGGGCAATGGAATAATGATGTAAATGGAACTTGACTTTCAGAGTTACTTCTTGGAGAGCCACTCAGAAGAGTCACCCAACTCATACAATTGTGAAGAGAACTGAGGCTTATTGTGTAAAATCACTGAGATTTGGAAGCTGTCACAACAATGAGAGTTAACATCGTAACTTACCGTTTTAATACATTTGCCATTATCCCAAGTCTTCAGTCAAATATGTTTTTCCCCAAATTCTTATTTTTGTGGTACTTCGGGGAATAGCAAAAGAAGTTGGTAGCCTGGGAATTCTATGCCGTTATCATCAGGAAAGAAAGCGGAAGTCTAAGCTGGTATACAGAGTAGTAACAAGGGACAAGTTAGCAGGAAAACAAACAAACAAAAGACAACTAAAATTTGGGACCTGTAAAGAGCCAGAAAAGAAAACAATCCTTTTTTTGCCAAACTGTATTGACAGAAGATAATCCTTAAAAGATGATAGTGAGTGGAGGTAGGGAAGGATATTTACTCCTGCTTTTAGATGAGATGAGGACTCCATCCATTTTACGTCTGAGTTTTAAATCAAACTGTGACCCATGAATTCCAAAGGCATTCTGACTTTTAGATAGGCAGAAGTTTTACAGTAGCTTTTCTACCTACACTTCTGGGATCTTCATAGAAAGTGGGTTACATGATGCAACGACTTGTCTCATTTCGATCTTTATAAAGTATTCATTCCAACATGCCACACCCCATGTGACTCAGAACTTTTACTAAGATGTCAGACTCCTAAGATTTCAAGGTTTATCTTTTGTGCGAGGCATGAGAGCTACCACCAGCTTCATGCTTATGTGATCTTATACTCAGGATACCAGCTATATTGGACTGTAGTGATGTACCAAGAAATGGTAGATGGTCAGTGTCTTGGCAGAAGGAATTATATCACAGCATCAGAGATGCCACATGGCCCAGAATATATGATACAGATATATTGCTGATTCCTCCAGGTGGAAGAACACTCCATTTGATGTTTCTTCTTTTGTAATAAGGTAAACATAATCTGTTAGATGAAGAAAATTTTTGGTTCTAGACACTCTGCGCTTTTACTCCAGAAAAGAAAAAAATAAATCACATCTCTAATGGTAGCTTCAGCAGAAATCACCACCTGATTAAGCTTATAATAATTTGCTGTCATTTTCTAAATTCATTTGTCTTTGGTATAAGTCAAGCCAAAGTTTTATATAAAATGTGATAGGTATCAGCACTACTATTTATTTCAACTCTTCAAGGGCGACATGAACTTTAATTGTCTTACCAAGGTTACTACATTGCTTTTAGTTTACTGTTCAGTGTGAAAAGTCAAATCTACTCTTTTCACCATGCTAATGTTCACTCACAGATCAGGAAGGTAAAAGTGAGGGCTCTTTCAGTGTTTGTGTGTGTGTGTGTGTGTGTGTGTGTGTGTGTGTGTGTGTGTAATTTACTATTCACTTGGAATTTGGGGAGAACAAAACCACAAGATTGTTTTATAGACCCCGTGAGACTGAGTTAATAACCTGACATCCAGAAGTCCCCACTTTGACCAAAAGATCAACATAGGCATTTGTGATCCTGATTGATTAGGATAAACTCAGAGCAAGTATCCAATAATCTTGCAGAGTTCTGGATATTTTCTTTTCCCAATGCACAGTTACTCTTAACATATAGCTAAAGATTCTTTGGGAGACTACTAGAAGTGAGATTTTTAAGATATTCTTGAGAGGTTATTACTGAGACCTACCTCAAGACACCTTAACATTCATTTCATTTAATATACTCTGTGTATTTGAACTCAAATATTGTAATTGCATGGAGGTCCTTGTCTTTGTATTTTGGGGGTCAAGTAAGGCTGTCATTCTTTCTAGTCTTAACAGTTTTTTCCCAAGAAAATCAAATCTTAATGAGTTAGCTACCACCGAAGATCTTTACTTAACCAACCGTCCCAAATAACACTCCAGTTCTGCCACTAATTTTGCTCTGGTGATTAGGTACTGTTTTTTTGATCATTGTGAATTCATAATACTACCAAAACCATTGAAATTGAGACTATCAATGGCAACTTTTCTTATTTTCATCCGTGTTTACACAAAATAGCCACTTAATCAAATGGTTAAAACTATTCTTATATAATTTATTTAATATGTGAAATCCAGAACCTCTAAGTGTACTCATATCAAGAAATTCATCCAGGTCTAAATTTATATTCTTTATTTCCTAATTTAACATCGGCATCCTTAGAATATATACCCATGCATTTCTTCATGTTTTTAACAATATTAATAAATAAGAAGAGTGTGTATACATATTATACCCACATATAATATATAGATACATACATATGTATATATTTGTATATAATGTATATGCAGATATATAATATATAAAACATATTTATATATATTCTAAATATAAAATTTGGGGGGAAGGGATAAGTAAGATTCTCCTGGGGAACATTTAAAAGAGACAGATACCTGAGCTTTGCCTCAGAGAATCTGGTTTAACTGGTCAAGACAGCAGGATATTTTAAATTGCTGCAGGTAATTCCGATGTGCAGCCAGGTATGGTTATGAGCTTGGTGACTATGCACAGCGGTATAAGTGGGACATGAGGAAAACTTATTTTCTTTTGTCAAATAACAGGTATGGTCATTACAGACTTTTCAGCTAGAGAATCATCCAATAATTGAAGAAGGACCATTTCTACAGAGAAGGGAAGCTCAGTAAATTTGTTCATTTAGTGTATCCAAAGGCAAATGAATGTCTCCAGTGTATTTCTTAATTTCCCACTCACTCCTAAGCAATGTTTCCATTTTCCTATAAAAACTCTGGAGATGCTGGGGTGCCTGGGTGGCTCAGTCAGTTAAGTGTCCATCTTCAGCTCAGGTCATGACCTCACACTCCATGAGTTTGAGACCCGCATCAGGATCTGTGCTGACAGCTCAGAACTTGGATACTGCTTTAGATTCTGTCTCCCTCTCTCTCTGCCCCTTCTCTGCTCATGCTCTCTGCCTCAAAAATAAATAAAAACATTTAAAAAATTAAAAAAAAAACCCTCTGGAAATGCTGTGAGTATATCTCATAGTATATTTCAGTACCACTGAAGTGCAGATTCAACATCTGATATTCAGCTATTGAGCTCTGCTTCTACAAGAAGAAACCCAGTGGCTCTTTGACCATGATTTTGTTCAACAATTTAATTAAGTGAGTCATTTTCTTTAAGTTCTCCACCAAGCTTAGAAGCAGTCAGCTCACATCACAGTCTTTCAAAAGTGTCTATTGTAACAGTCACTCAAAGTTTTGCTTTCAATTGGCTTTTCATTCCAACTACCCATATTTAATCACTTAAATAATGTTTCATTATTGTGTGCCAGAGATTATCAGTGTTTCTTCAGATTATGTAAACCAGATTTTCATTGCCTTCAAACTTTAGGTCAGAAAAACACTAGAGTTACATGTATTTTAGCTTATTTTTCTTGCAACCATTTCTTTTACCAATTACTTATTGGTCACTGTTAGTTGTAGGCAACAGAATTCAATTTTGATAGATACAATTTTGAAGAAAATAATAGGCAGTACACAGAATTTCTAGGCGTGTCTTAGAACTTGAATGATAACATAAGATAATATACCTAGCATAAATGTCCATCCACAGCCCAGGATTGTTCTTCTTGGGCAAGAAAAGAATTTGGCATCCCTCTGGAAGGTATCTTCCCATCTATACTGACATCTGCCCTCCTCTTTACATCAATGTCCTTAGGAAGTTGACAGTGGATCCTATTTCATTGATGTTTTACAATATCTTGAACTTGAGTGTAAAACTATATATATGCTTTTATGAACATATATACAATGGCTAAATGCCTCTTCCTTTGGCCTTGATTTCCTTAAGGAAGGTTCAAAACTTGCTCATTTTTGTCTCTTACATCTTGTGTGAATGACTGGTGGAGCTTGGATCACATGGGGAAAAAAAACAACTGTTAGTGTGTCTAGAAAATGTAGAGCATTGTAGCATCCATAATATAAGAAGGATTTACTGAAAAGATGAATAGGAAGTTCACTGAATTGAAGAAAGTGATGAAAACCCCTGAAGAATAGAAAAAATACCCCTATTACACTTGATAGTTCCCTTAGCTAATACTTCAGCACTTTAAAAAATTATTTGCTTTAACAGTATGAAATACCTGAAGTACCCAGGTGCCTCTGAGGCCTCAGGCTCTGAGGGGCTAAGAAGGCCCTCCCTGTTCCTGCTCTCCATGTGACCACCACTGACACCATGGAAGGGACATGGACTGGTTACTGCTAAGATGGTGAGAGTCCTAACTCTCTAGTCGGTCTCCTCTGACACCATACCAGCAGGCAGGAGAAGGGTTGCCTCAACACTAATGGGTGGCGTTGGAAGCCCGACCTTCTCAGGTGGTCTCCATTCATACCTTGAATGGTGGGAAGGGGGCTTGTTAGCATTTTGAGGGGAGGAAGTTTTCCCAACTCTCTACTTAGCCTTCTTTGACACCATCATGGCAGATGTATTGGGGTACCTCCCCTATAGCCTCTGCAGGATGGAATTTTAGGCAACCATTCAGAATTTTCTGGTGTGGATGAGGGTGAGGCAACAGTTTTTTTGTTTTGTTTTTTTGTTGTTTGTTTTGTTTTTGTTTTTGTTTTTTTCCTGTGGCATTGGCTAAAGCAGGGTAGTTGCTGAAAGTTTACTGTCTTCTTTTTTTGTTTTTAACTTTATGTATTTATTTTGAGAGGGGGGAAGGGCAGCAAAAGAAGGAGAGAGAGAGAATCCCAAGCAGGCTCTATGCTGTCAGTGTGGAGCCTGATGTGGAGTTTGAACTTACGAATTGTGAGATCATGACTTGAGGCAAAATCAAGAGCAGATGCGTAACTGGCTGAGCTACCTAGAAGCCCCAGTTTTCTGTCTTTTGAGGCTGCTCCTTTCCTTCCCCTTGGTTACAAAAAATAGTTGTTCTTCTGCTTCCATTGGCATTTCTGGGCTACCAGCTTTTCCAGTTTCCAGTCTAGGGTATTTGAGGCAAAAAATAAATAAATAAAACAAAACGAAACAAAAATCCTGGAAACTCACCTTTGTGATGTTTCTTTTTTTTTTTATCACTTTTTAAAAATGTTTATTTATTTTTTGGAAAGCACAAGTTGGGGAAGGACAGAGAGAGAGGAGGGCAGAGGACCCAAAGCAGGCTCTGTGTTGACAGCAGAGAACCGAATGTGGGGCTCCAACTCATGAACTGCGAGATTATGACCTGAGCCAAAGTTGGACTCTCAAACAACTGAGCCATTCATGTGCCCTTTCTTCTTTTTTCAAATGTTTATTTATTTTTGAGAGAGAGAGAGAGAGAGAGAGAGAGAGAAAGAACACAGAGAAGGGCAGAGAGAGAGGGAGAGAGACAGTCCCAAGCAGGCCCTGTGCTGACAGCACTGAGCCTGATGTGGGGCTCCATCTCACAAACCATGAGATCATGACCTGAGCTGAAATTAAGGTTTGGACACTTAATCAACTGAGCCATCCAGGAGCCCCAGGATGTTTCTCATACCAAGATCTCTAACTGGTCTACTTTCTTCTCTCTAGTTTTCAGTCTTCCTTTGTTTTATATATAATATCTAGGGGATTAGTTGTATTTGGCAGGAAGAATAGGAAAATTATGTTTTCTCATAATAAGTAATTATGTTTTTATCTTTCTATCATTTAAAATAGCAGTCTGGCTTCAAGAGGTTAAGTTGGGAATTTTATTTTATGTATTTTTGTTTATATTTATGGAATCCTTAAGAAAATTTTAATGTGTATTTTTGAGGGGGGAGGGAGGGGCAGAGAGAGAAGGAGAAGAATCTGAGGCAGGCTTCAGGCTCTGAGCTGTCAGCACAGAGCCTGATGGGGGCTGGAATCCATGAACCATGAGATCATTCCCTGAGCCAAAGTCGGTCATTTAATGGACTGAGCCAGCTGGGTGCCACTGGAATCCTTTTTTAAAGGGATACTCTTATATACCTATTGTTGACTAGCTCACTTAAACTTTCTAGTTGAAGAAACCAAGCAACAGAGAGTTTAGTTATTTGCCCTAAATCAGACAGCTAGTATGTATCAGGAGCAGATGTGAAATTGGAAAATTTGGCTTCAGAGCCTTTTAAATTATTTCTCTGTACTGTCTCTCCCATCATGAGATGGATTACTTTTGGTCTAGTGAGGGACAGGTGCCCACCTTATACTAGTAAATATTACTTGAAGGGTCACATCTGTTAAAGAAAGAAGAGAAAAAGGAGTTCCTAAGAAACCAAAACAAGGCAGGAAAACAAGGTTTCCTGTGTAATTGGTGCCATGATTGGTTCACAAACTTCTATATTCTTAATCTGTTACTCAACTTATAATATCTTCTACATTCCTTGGTGCACATTTACTCCTATAATTTTCTGTCTTTTATTTAATTTACTCTTCAATTTATCAGTGCATTAATCTCTAACACAAAGTTTAAAATCTTTTCCATGTATGTCTAATATCACCATCTGTTTTATATTTTAAAAAGTGGCTGTATCCTACAGTACTATTTTCTTTAAGAATTTTTGGAACAAATTTCAAAAAAAAAAAAAAGAGAACATTTGAACATTTGGAAGACCACTATGAGTTTTCAACAGTGATGATATCCTTCTGTTACAGCTACTTATTTGTGGAACCAGCTGTCATTATTCCAATATCATCTTTGGTGTTACACAGTACTGTATGTAACAAAAGCTAAACATTTACTACCTTTTACAGGTAATTGGCATTATTTTCTTCATAGTTTATTTTCTGAATTTTCATATAGGTTTATTTTTTATTCAAATTCATTGTTACCTTTTCTTAATAATTATACTTAAATTGACCTTAATATTTCCTTAAAGATCCAATGATATCACTCAAATATGCCCTTAATTGAATACCCACTATATCAAGTACTGTGTTGTGTTCTAAGATAAAACAAAAGAAGGCATATTTTCTTTGTGTGAGCTAATGCTTGATTATTTATTTTATTAACACAACACACACACATACATGTATGAAATAAATAACCAGTATAGTATTAGCTTGCCATGAAGAGATACACACACAAACACATACTCACAGATGAATGTCTATATGTGTGTGTGTGTGTGTGTGTGTGTGTGTGTGTGTGTGTTTATCTATATAAGTATCTGTATATCTCCAATGGTAAATGGATAAACACACACATACATGCATATATATGTTTACTGTTCTTTAGATATATATGCACATAATACATGAAATATATATTAATTGAGATAGATATGAATATAGATATAGATATATATGTGAAATAAAATAGTTGAAACAGTGTTAGTGTGTATATATATATATATATAGATTGATATGTAGATCTGTATAAATATATATATATATATATATACACATATATATCTCCAAGGAACTGGATAGAGAGGTTACATCTTTATTGCAGATTATATAAAAATATTTATATTATTATATATTTATTTTAATATATATATAATTATATATTTATTTTAATATAGTATATTTATTTATTTTAATATAAATATATATATATGGAGAGAGAGAGAGAGAGAGAGATAGTGTGTGTGTGTGATGGACAAAAAAGTAACAGGGATAGTTTTAACATGCCATGAGGACACACACACACACACACACACGCATGCATATAAGTAAAAACAAAGAATAAAACAATTTTTCTTTTCTTCTATATTTGCTTTAGAAAGGACGAACTGGATGCCTCTAAAAACTTTGTGTGTGGCAATGAATTTATGAGAAATGTCTTGATAAACACCTTTGCATTTTTCCTCACGCCTTGCTTGCTTTTTTTTTTTTTTTTTTTTTTTTTTTTTTTTGCTCAAAACACTGTTATTATAGCTGTGGTTTCCCTGATGAACTTTGGTGTGAAGGGTGATGATAGCCTTTGAATCAGTTTGGTGTGTTTGAGTGAGTGCAAAGAAAATCTAATGGTGTCTTAGATCCTGAGGGCACATGGTGCTATGCCACAAAAACTCTACAAGAAGCACTCCCAGGTTTCATTCAATGGCTCAAACACATTAAGGACACAGAAACAATTTTTTCCACCCTGTGACAACTTGTTCTCCAGCATGTCGGCTTTCAACAACATAGAAGCAGCCAGGCCCTCACAGTTCCTAGAGTCATGCCTTTATACCAGCATCCCAAGCAGAAAGGAAGTGGGGAGACAGAAAAAGTGAGGTCTGATATTATCCGTTAAAAGAACCACATTCCCCATATGCCCTCAAGCAATTTTCCCTTACATCTGAAATATGCATTTCCTTTGGAAAATATTCAATTCTCTCAGATGAATAAGTCTGTAGTTTATAAACATAGGTAAAACTCTTTGAGGCATTTTCATTATAGATAAGTAACCAGTAAGCAGAGTTTGTTAGACATAGGCAGAATTCATAAGATATGTTACTTACAAGATAAACAGTTAATAAGTACAGCAGGTGTGTGTTAAACATAGAAAAGGATGGAAGGACCAAGAGATACCTAATCTTCATGAGGCACCTGCATACTAAATATGTATGATATACTAAATATGTATGTGACTCGATATACAAGTGTCTCAAAATATTCAGAAACTAAATATTCATGAGGTCTTATTTGGCCATCTACTGGTAAAACTCATTCTGGCCCCATGAGTTCTTTGCTAAAAGAAACACAAATACATCTTATGCTATTCTTCAAGAAGTTTGTCAAGCTATCACCTTGGTCCAGTGTCCAAGTGTACTTTTTCCCTAAGTCTCCAATGGAGCAAGTATCCCGGGCCCAGGACACCTTCTGTCTTTTGGTGAAGCTGCTAGAATATCCACTCTGGTCCCTGTAGCTATACCATAGGCAGAGAAGATTGATGTGGTAGAGAAAGAGACAAGACATACAAACTTTGCATATATAGGATTCAGGTAGTATGGTCCTCCTGTTTTGCTTGTGTTTGATAATCCCTGAGATTTAAGCATTTTGACTTGGTTTGTAAATCTTTTGGCTCCAAGGCTTCCAGAGTAACGTGCCTGGAGTATATGTAGAGGCTACCATTGCATGAAGGCTATTTTCCACATGACAACATATAATGGACCGGGGATGGGTCCCAGAGCCATTCCAACTGGCAAGGGAGATTGAGAAAGTAAAGAGCTGTCAAAAAAAACCTATCGGCTAAGATTGGCTCATATCCAGTCAAGGCTTTTTCCTTGCAACCAGTCAGAATGTTACAGAACAAACCTGGGGTTCTATTAGCGAGAAATTTGAGTGTGAAATGTCTGCTGATAGTCCATTTTAGTATCTGTCATAGAATTATTCTCTTCATTTGTACGTTTGTGCTTCTTCTTCTAGTTTACATTTTTTTCCATATGGAGTGAAATGAAAATTGAGTAGTAATCTCATGCTTTTGCAGATGAGGAAATACAAGCATGGAGATATATAAATAACTGAAGTCACACAACAGTTATTACCAAATTAAAACAGACATAATTTTGTTTATTTTGAGTTAGCTCTGTTACTCTACATTTTAGTTTATATGTTTTTTTCATAGAAAGTAATTTCCTGAAATTTTAACATTTATGATTAAGAAAATTTCCTGATACGTGATACCTTTACAATCCTTGAATGAGGTAAAGATAGTGCAGAGCAACTATGATAGACAGACATGTTCTATGCCTCCATCGAGTTTGTTGTGTATATGTTATGAATTTTGAAAGAAAATACGTAAAAGCACATTATTATAGGAGATTCCTGATTTGTGTATAAGGTCTGAAGTTTAAAACAGGGATAAAAATAGCTTACAGCCTTATTTTAAGAGCCAAATATGAGCTAATGTACAGAAAATCCCTAGCACAGCACCTGCCTCATACTAGGGACTAAATGAATGGGTAGTTATTGTTATCATTATTAATACAATTGTTGGCATTAATGAATTTCAATGTCATAAGAAGAATGCAATTTATAAAGAAATACAGGTTTACTGTAGAATAAGAAATCTTAAAACTTACTAAATGTCATTTAAGTCGCGTTTATTAGCCACTTAGAAAAATTCACTTTAGCATTCCTTTCAAGTAAGCTACCCTGGTGCATTTAATATACTATTAATTTGCAAAGCTGATGAGAAAGAGCAAGTGATTTGGGTAGTAAAATCGTAAAAGAAGTGTGTGGACATTTAGTAATTGTGCTGAGGGATTAAGGCAATTATAGAAAAAATGCAGGCTAAAAGTGCCATTGAAGAGAATTTTTTTAAACATTTATTATTCAGATGACTCATCTAAAATGGATAACTGCTCTGACTGATTATTGCTCAAGACTGTTTAATTTCTTTAAATGACTTAATCACTGAAAAACTTCATGTAGAAGTTTGGATTTCAGGTAATTATTGAAGGAGAAAGAAAAGTTGCTTGGCAGTAGATCTCAGTTTGAAATTAGGAATAAAATGAGAACAATAAAACATGCACCATGAAATTTCTCTCAAGGTTAATGATAATTCAGTTTTAGGAACTATATATTCAGACAGGGCTGGCTCTTCGCAAGACTAAAGTAAGTGAAGTGTATCTTTGGTGCATCCAGTCATTACTCATTACCTTTTGTTTTCGTCTGTGGATACCCTCCTGTCCTCTCTCATGCCCCTCCATCTTACCAATGACAACCCATTGTAACCCGCTCTGAGAATGTGTGTACTGATCCATATGTTATCCAAGAGTATTTGCATTTTAAGTCTAAACTCCAATAGTGGAATGACAGTCTATAGTTTTAGCCAATATATTTTAAGAAAGGAAGAAAGTTCTTTTGTTGTTTAGTTTTCCAGGAGGAGGAAGGGGAGAGGGAGGTCGAAGGACCTTCTAGGGCTTGGAAATTGTTTCCAGGTAGGATGACCATATGTCCTAGTTTTCCCATAAGAGTCCCAGTTTACATCCATTATTCTGGCATAATTATTAATTATGTCCTGTTTAACATTAAAAAATGTCAAGGTTTAGAGAATAAATTATATGGCCACTAATTATAGAAACATGTCTATGTATTTTAGCATAAAATTAATGGATCATTCACACACACACACACACACACAAATTTAAACATCGCTTACTTAAATATTTAAAATGTTATCTAAGTAAGTAATAGATATATTTGTAAAGCTAATGTCCCAATTAATATATAATAATATATCCCAAGCTTGTGTGTAGAAGTTTCTTCCTCCTAACATCTTGTTCCCAGATATCAAGGCTTCTACAAGACTACCTCTTCTGATTTCTCATTCTGAAAACAAAACAAAACAAAACAAAACAAAACAAAACAAAAACAAAGAAACAGTGAATCATCCAACTTACCAGTGCTTTCCATTGATCCATCTTTTTATATGTATAAGCTTAATTTTATTTAAATTATTATATATGTAATCTATGGATATATCAGATAACATTTATAGCTATATAAGATAAATCTTATATAGATAAGATAAAATTAAATCACCAAATTTCAGGATTTTACCTAAACAGAGGTTTTTCATTCAAAGAAATTCTGAAAGAGTTTGAGACTCTCTAGGACAGCTCCTAGTTGCGATGAAAGAATTTGTCTGTCTTGTGCCTCCACAATGGTCCAGAGTTGTTATAGGAAAGGAACACAGAACCTGGTACATGGTGAAGTCTTTTCATTGCTTCAACCTGAAAGTGACACTTATTACTTCCACTCATGATCCATTGACCAGAACTAGTAACAATTCTGACCATCAGATATTCCTTTTCTACCTTATAACCATCAAAGAAAACACTCATCCCCTCTCCATGAGGGGGATTAGAACCAATTCTAAGGTTCTATCCCATCACTGCATCAGGCTCAGAAGTCCAGAATCTCTGATAATACACAGTGTTCTCTATGTCAAGTCGTATGTAGCTCCATCACTTCATCTCCCTTTGTACATACACCAAGCATTCGGTGGTGAAACAAGGATGGGAAGATTGCAACGAACACTCTCATTCAGGAAGAAGAACAGAAAACATTCCACCATCATAAATCCATAGTAACTTTTAAATCCCACTGGGAAAATATTGCACTAGGGATGAGGTAGGTGCTTTGAGTAAGCCCTGATTCTGCTCTCAGGGAGATACCCCCTTGCCCACTGTTCTCTGTGACCCTTGGCCCCAGGTTCCAGCAGGTTCTTTCTTTTCTACTCTCTTGATAACAACTGAGATGAGTTCTTAGAAATGTGCCTTTTTTGAGGGCTATCTAGCTTTCTATGCTTGTTTCATATCAGTCTCGATTTCTTGATTTAGTGGAGTTAACCTGTTAAAAGATAGCAGATATGGTAGAATAATGGGTAAGAGTGTTTTCTGTAGAATGTGTTTTTGTATCAAGCCATCATCAAGCCATTTGAGCAACAGGTCTAAAGCCACAGTTTCAAATGCACTTATCAGTTTAAAGTTGACATTTCCATCTCTGTTTGTGGATCTCCTATATGTCTTATTTTTCACTTAGTTCTAAACTGAAAATGAAAGAAATAGTAATTATTTATTTCCTAAAATCTCATCAACATTACTTATGTTATATTCTAAAGATATTAAATTTTACTAATGCATCTAATAAAGATGATTTTGTTAATCATGTCTTCTCAAGGCTGGTTAAACTACTTTGAATCATTTCTATCTTAATGGAATTTATTTGACAGGTAGAAATTTTTGAATGTTACAGTACATTAGGCTCATTATTTTCATTATTCACAAAGGGTATCAGAAAAGTAAAAATAATTTATACATGTTAAAGTAATTATTTTTTGCATTTAGGATGAATTACTATTATTGAATATAGTATAATTTTGATGAAAATGTATTTATATATAAAGAAAATGACATTCAAACAAAATTTAAATGAAGTAACATATAGTAAGTTTTTATGGGTTTTACCAGTCTTGATCTAGTACTTCAGTTAATTTTTTAATAAACATTTTCCAAGTCTGTTTCTGGAAACTATAGAAGATGAATATCTCACTTAGCTAATGGTATCATTTTCACCCCGGAGAATATTTATTTCTGACAAAAACTAGCTTTTGGCAATAACGTTCTGCTAATTTTGTGACTCTTAATAATTATAATTATTCTCCCCTTTTCTGGTTTATATCATGAATGAGAAATACCTTTTTAAAAATATGTATATTTTTTCTCCCTTAAAAGAAAGACCTAATCTCAGAGATTTAACTGTGTGTAGTTATCTGTCTCATTCAATGAATTCTACTCTTAAACATACTTTCCCATAAATGCTTCAATAGCATTGAAAATACCATCTAATAAAGGAATCATACAAGAATGTATTTATAAATTCTTTATCAATGTCAGTCCAAATTTGTAATCTATTTTAACATTACTAAGAAACTTTTGAGATACATTTCTCTGAATTTTTCCTTTGAAATATTTTAAGGACCCGTCAGGTAAGGAGAATAGTAATATCTATTTAACTGTATCTTCACAGTTGATACTAAGAGATTCTTGATAGTTCAGTAATAGTAATGACTTGCATTCATCCAGTGCCTTTTCTAGAGTGATTACTTGGCCACTGGGCTGAGACCTTAAAATAGATTATAAAATTTAATCATCATAACCACTGAAGGAATTAGACAATATACCTCCACTTTATGCTAAAGACTCTAACTCCTAAGGAGATTATGTAATTTGGTAAAGGGAATGCAGCCAAAAGGCAGACAGGATTCTATTGCAATTCTTTCTAACTTCAAAGCTATTCATAAAAATTTATGTTGTGTAGACCCATTGGACCAAGCACAGTGCTCAGTGCATGCTGAGTGCCTAATAAATGGAGTTTGGTATACTAGAACTGAGAAAGTCATATATACCAGGAAGTAGGAGTTCAACCTAGAGTTTAGTAACATATTGACTAATTTGTCTTCTAAATTATATTAAAAATCAACGACACGTTTGCAAAAATCTTTGGAATGAAAAGAACTGTATAAATGGGAGCTGATAATCTTCAGGGTTCTCTAATGTCCTTCTTGTAACAGTCAAGGGAATAATTGATTTTACAGAGCTACTGTTCTAAAGCTTTCCTCTGCCTATAGACAGGCATCAACAGCTGATTGTCTGCAGGTATTTGCCTGGGGGAAGCTATTGAATGTCAATGCAAATCAGGGAAGTTTCCTCAACTGTAGAAAGTTACTGGCAGGAACCTTGAGGCATAGGTGTATTTTAAGACAGTAGAACGTCACATTATGTCAATAACTTTATATTACCAAATAACTAATTTTTTACATTGATATCAGTTGTTTTCTAATTTCTTTATCATACATCTTATTTTAAAGCATATTACCAGCAAGCTAAAATGTTGATGATTGTGGATAAGGTTTAAAACATATTTATATGATTTTAAAAACATAACTTTCAAGTTGCCAGTATTATAGTTTTTGACCAAGGTGAATACACAGAATTTGAAATGATACTCATAATAATAATTATAGCTTAACATTGTGCTGTTTGCTAAATTTAGACAATCTTTTTGTAAGATTACATTTTATAAGTACACTTTGATTTAAGAGAGAAAAAATACCAGAAATGGAATACTAAACCGGCATTATCATTTGCATATTTTATCTGTTAGTTTTTGTTCTCCAAAAGAAATGGTATAAGTTTCTAATGACTTGGGACCCAGCCACCTGTCATTCTAAAGAATGTTTTCCTCTTCACAAGTAACATGGTGTGCTAATTAACTGTTAAAATTTGGGTTAGGGGGTTGAGAAATAAAAGTGATAATATGTTAAAGTGAAAAAATCCAAACAACATTTTTCTATTTAGATGCATTTATTTTACTATTCCTAGTAAGACAAAAATTGGTGGAATTGTTATGCTAAGAAGAAACAATGTCACCTTTTAAATTACAATCTAGATGAGGATCTATGAAACACACACAGTCACACCAAAAATAGACTTTCTTATTCTTGAGGAAAATCAGTATTGATGCCAAATGAGCAGCATCAGAAATATATATATATATATATATATATATATATATATATATAAATAAAAGTAATATGTATATTCTATCAATATGGTAGAGATATTTGGATATTAGATTTAAACCCAAATGTTCAGTTTAAGATACTGTCTTAGTAGTTCTCAGACTTCATCTCTTCATGCTAAATAGTTATCAAGACATGGAAAGCGTAAAACTCACAACATTGGAAACTGAGACTGGCTGATAACTCATTGCCAGGACATGAAAAATATTTTGGCTAATAACACTGCACATGTTTGAAAGCAGGTATGAGACATAGACAAAGGGAGAGATTAGATATATATCATTCTATTTCCCTGGAGTCATAGAAGGATGCACACAATATGATCAATGTCTCGGGCATTGAGAAATTACAAAGAAAGAATAGATCGTCCAGGATGACTAGGCATGATGTAGTGAATCTTAGGATGTACAGATTTCACAGGAAAGGATGCTCTGATGCAAGTAAAGGGTTTTATAAGAGAAATTTATTTTCTAGGAATTGCAGCAGTTTTTTCTTTATCATTTTTCAAATCATCACAGAAACACACTGGTATTAGAGCAAAGGAAACTTACACTATTTAATTTTGTTCAATGCTGAGAGTTTTGTCAAGAGATGTATGTACTAATCAGTTTTCTAGATATGGATAAGGAATAGGATTCAACCAGCAACCCTTGGGCAATAAATACCACAAGGGCAGCCTCCATACCCTTTTGGTTGGCAAAGATCATGACTAGAGCTATCAATCCTCATCCAAGAATGATTAATAATAAAAATCAACATGGGGCATATAGAAAGTTCTTCAGAGTAAAGAAAAGACAATGCCATACTAAAAATTCCAGGGGAGAATATGCCTCTGAAAGTTGTACAATAAATAGATTTGAATTTTAAAACAATTATTTAGAATCCTTAAAAGACCTCTTCCCTATAAACAGAAATAGGATCCTACCAGAAAGTAAAGGATTGATACTGAATGTGAGTTCATTGAGAGTTACATTGGAAGGAATCTAAAAACATAAATCAATAATATAAACTTCCAATAGAGGCAGTGAAAAATAAAATTCATCTCTTGGATCATGATAGCATTGTAAAAGACAAATCTGAGAAAGAATTTCATAATGTGAAAGAGGAAATCGAGATTAAAATATGAGAGAGAAGTTGGTAAGTATGGGAGACAAAGCCTGCAATCCAGTTTAAAAGTTCCAGGAGCTCAAAGAAAAAGAATCAATACCCATTAGAATTAAATAAAGAAAATTTTCTGGAAAAGAAACAATAACATAGATCCACTATTTGAATGGTTTTATTGTGAATCAGGTAAAATCAATCAATAGATTTTCACCCTAGTTCAAGCATGTACAAATTTTTAATTATAAGCATAAAGAAAGCCCTTCATTCAACTAAAAAAAAAGCAAAGTAATATATCTATGAAGAATTAAATTTCATTTTGGCTTATAATCTTTTCTGAAATACTGTATGCTAATATATACACATATAAATGTTACTTGAGAATTTTAAGTTCATGTAAGTTTTAATTAATATTTAAAGCCTACACATATTGATATTCTCAGAAACACAAGATGATCATTATAGCATGTGGTTACCATCCTGAAAAAAATATATAAACTGAATGCATATTTCGGTTCCCTGCAGAACAAATTAACATTAAAAACTCAAAATTTCGGAAAGAGCTTTACAAGGGGTGACCATGAAGTGCTGATACTCATAAGCTGTTGTAAATTACATTTAAAAAAATTTGTTAGTTTGATAATAAAACAATAAGCTCAGTATAATCATTGAAATATTACATAATTCAGAAATAGGGTATATTATAAAGTTAAAAATATGTGAGTACCTAAGAGAGCTTGGAGGGGACTTCTCCTCTAGTTGATTCTTGAGATGTGGTAGCCACTACAGACACCCTGATTGTAGCCTCCTGAGGAACACAGAGCCAGAGGCACCCCCTAAACTGTTCCTGACCTGTGAAAACGGTGGGGTAACAAACAAACAATACATAAAATATTTGGGTATATATATGCATATTTGTGTGTGTGTGTCTGTATACAGCCTCTATGTTTTGGGTACTTTGTTACACAGAGGCTAACAGGCAAAAGAAAAAAAAGGCAAAAACTAAGTAGAGGGAAACTTGAATTACAAGTACCCTTAGAGTATAAGAGAGTGAAGCCATAAAGGAAAGCAGAAAGATATTTAAAAAAAAAGTATTCATTAAATGAATGATATTGAATATTAATGTATACTATATAGGTGGCATATATTATATATATTTACATACACTCTACGTGCATGTATAAGGAACGGAGAATTGGAAAATAAAGTCGAAGCAAAATTCTAGAGATAACAACAAGATAGAGGAAGGGATAATAGGAGCTGAATAATAAAATAAGCAAAAACTATAAAAGATCAGACCAGAAGGCCTGATTTCTGAATGAAAAGATTTGTAGGAAAGGAGAACTGGGGAAAAGTAAGGGAGAAAATCATCAAAGAAATATTTCAGAGAAGATCACCAGAAGTGAAGGAAATATAATACTAGATTAAAAAACCCCTTGAGGTCTCAGTAGAATAAATTAAGAATATCCACAGCAAGACAGATTATTCTGAAAATTCAGAGCTCTTGATAACTTAAGAACTCATAGAGAGGAGCGGCACCTGGGTGGCTCAGTCGGTTTAATATCTGACTGGATCAGGTCATGATCTCACAGTTTGTGAGTTGGAATCCCACATCGGGCTGTCTGCTGTCAGTACAGAGCCTGCTTTGGATCCTCTGTCCCCTTCTCTTTCTGCCCCTACCCTGTTCGTGTTCTCTCTGTCTCTCTGTCTCTCTCTCTCAAAAGTAAATTAAAACAAACAAACAAAAAACTTGTTGGGCTTGGCACTGACAGCTCAGAGCCTGAAGCCTGCTTCAGATTCTGTGTCTCTCTCTCTGCTCCTCCCCCTCTCATTCTGTCTCTTTCTCTCTCTCTCTCAAAAATAAATAAACATTTAAAAAATTAAATTTGAAGAAATAATGTGATTTTAAGCTAAAAATATGTACTTAGCTCAACTATAAATTAGGTCTGAGGGCAGCATAGAAACATTTTCAAATGCAAAACTTCCAAAACAACTTAATATCATGCCCCATCCTTAGGTTGTTGCAATGGTCAACAACTTGCTTTTGTCTAAAGATCCACATAACAAATAATTTACATTTTGTATGGACCATCAGATCTGTGTTGCAGCCACTGGATTCCACCCTTGTAGTGTGAAACGACCTATAGACAATACATAAATGAGGAAGTATGGCTGTGTTCCAATTAGCTTTAAAATTTGAACTTCATAAACTGTCACATGTATGCTATGAAATATTATTCTCTTGTCCCTCTACATTTAAAAATGTAAAAATTATTTCCACTTCTGTCTAGTACAAAATGGATGGAGAACCAGATTTGGCCTGAAGGCCCACAGGTTGCTGACTCCTGGTTATTTGAAGATAAGCTTCCCCCAGACAGAATCAACCAAGAAAGAGGAAGTTATAAATGCAAGAATATAGAGGATCCAACATAGAAAAGAGGCAAGTTGAATCCTCAGGATGATGGTGAAGACAGATCCTACGAAGATAGGATCCACCACCCATTGAGGCTGGAACAGGAGGACAGAGGGCTCCAGGGAGATTTGAGCCAGAAGACAAATTGAACCCAAGCAAAATAAAACAAAACAAAAATGATAGACTTTCCAATGTGTCCATTGTATTGAAAAGAATGTGAAAGGTTTGTTGGAGTCTTGGAGAGAAAGAATCATGATGGTTACAGAAGAAAAAAAGGAACAAACAAATTAGATAATGATTCATAGGTTAAAACACACGAACAGAAAAAGAGAGGTCAGACAAGAAAAACATTTAAGCATCATAACTGAGTTGTACAGATCTGAAGAAGAGTTCCTGAGTCATAACAAAAATCACAAGATAATGGTTTAACAAAAACCATAATACGACTGACTATATTGGAGACACTGTTAGAAGTACATGTAAGGGTGGGAATGGGAGGAGGTGGTTAAGTAGCTAAAACTGAAAATTCAATAAATAGTACTAGAAGCCTATTATTTAGAAATATGGATGTAACCACCCAAAGAAATAGGTAACAGTGGTAAGTTCCTATTTCTGGAAGTGTAGAGGATAAGGAAGGCTGGGAAGAATCACCATTTTTACTTAGCTATCATGCAAATGTATTTGAAATAGTGTTTTAATACCAAAGCATTTTATTTATTTAAAATTTTTTTTAATGTTTATTTATTTTTGAGACAGAGAGAGCATGAGCGGGGAGGGGCAGCGAGAGAGGGAGACACAGAATCTGAAGCAGGCTCCAGCCTCCGAGCTGTCAGCACAGAGCCTGATGCTGGGCTCCAACTCAAGGACCGCGAGATCATGAACTGAGCCTAAGTTGGACGCTCAACCGACTGAGCCACCCAGGCTCCTCAATACCAATGCATTTTAATACACCCCCCCAAAATAAATAGAAAGTAGTAAAAAATCAAGTTCTGTTCTATAAATGGCGGTAACCTAGAGGATGTAATAACGGTAATACTAATGATACAACAATTATATTTCTTAGCAGTAAAAAATATAAAATACGTTAAAATAGCTGCAAGAAAGGATTGGAGACCACCCAAAGAAGATAAAGCTTGAAGGAAACTTCCATTAAAAATAAAAGAGTTTTAACTGGTTCCCTCTGCCTGGAATGCCTCCTCCCCAAATATTTGACTAACTTGTGCCTTTCCCAGCTTCACACCCCCAAGAAAATGCTGCCTCCTCACTGATGTGTCTCCTCTTCACCCAACACACAGCTTTTGTTTTATTTCCACAGGTTTTTACAAACGTCTGGCATAGTATGTTTTAACTTTTTTCTTGTTGCTAGTTTTTTCACTGTCTTTCTGTTCTCTTTAGAATGTAAAACTCTCCATGGCAGAGATTTTAATCTGTTTTGCAGCTTCCGTATTCCCAAAATTTAGAGCAGTATCCGGTACATCGTAGGCATCAGTAGATATGTGTTCTAATGAAAATTGTCTTTTGGTAAATTAGACACAATAAGCAAAACTAAATAGTGTAAGAATCTCCAATTTTCCCAAATTAATTTATAGACGTAATGAAACATATATATCACTTCTCCACGGGTTTTTTTTGTTGGAACTTGTCAAAATAATTCTCAACTTCAGAGTAATCAGTAATTATTGTAGTAGAAGGAGCAGGGAACTGTCAGATGGATGGCGGCTAGTGTCGTTAAAGCAGTGAAAATAACGATGAATTTGGAAAATAAGGAAATATGATTTCCCAACAAAATGTTAAAATATGGTATAAAATAGAATAATGTAAAAAAAATCAGCTTGCGTAAAGATCTGCAGATACGTAAATGGAGCAGCAAATGCAGCCTCAAAAACAACAGTAATCGGAGCAGTACTGACGGGTTAGACATAAAAAGTTGCACGAAATAGTAGGTATCTGGGGAGTTTTTGTTAGTTTATTTGCTTACAACATATACCCAAATAAATTCCAGAGGTTTAAAATAAGTTAAATAACACTTTTTATAAAAACAGAATAATACAAATACCAGAAAATACAGGTGAATATCCCAGACACACAGAAATTATTTGAGTCACGTTTTACCTGGTCTTTTAACGCTGATATTTCAGAAGTCATCACAGATAAAACTAACAGACAACTGATTAATAAAAACATTTTCAAACCTGTTTTCTTCTAAAAAGCTTGAAGAACTCTTCCAAAGTATAATGGCATTCAATTTTTTAAAAGAGAGCAAAAGACTAAAACAGAAATGTTTAGCTTCACCAATAATTTTTAAAATGCGAATTAAGAAAAAGAAAACAATAAGATGATATGTCCCCTGTTCCCAACTGGCTAACCCTAAAATTAGTAATTAATACACTTAAGTATTCTCATATCCTTGTGGGAGAAAATGAAAATTGGTTCAAACTTTCTGGAGGGAAATTTGGCTCTCTGATCAATATTTTTACTTTCAATAATAAATCCTAAATAAATAATCAAGAATCAAACTGTGTTTGATGCTCCAGAAATTTCTTCAAAGCATTAGTTAAGATTGAAAAATAATAGAACAACCTAACATTCAACAGTAGAGAAATAGTTTAATAAATTAAGTCATTTAATTCAGCTCAGGTAAATGATGGTATATTAATATGATAACATTTTTGTAGCTATTAATGTTCAAAGCATGCCTAAATATGTAGAAAACTCCTCATGATATGTGGAAAACCAAATAGATAATATTAACCTGATTTTTAGAATGATCCCAATTTCTTTCTTCCCATTTATAATACACATATAATGCATTCTGTCAATCTACTCATCTATCTACCAATCTTCTAGTTTATCTATCTATATACCTATCATCTATCATATCTAATTTTAACCTAGTTGTACTGCATTAAACATAATGTGTAGTATGAATATAAACTCTCTTTCTCACAAACACACTAATTTTTAAGTGATTACATCTGGTTATAAAACTGCAGGTGACTTAATTCTTCCATCCACTCTTCTGCATTTTACATTTTGTGCAATGAAGATAAAACATTTTATCATTCAATGAAAGAATTGAATACAAGTATCCATAAACTTTTCCTGAGACCTATTGAAGTACAATCCCCAAACTCTCATAGTTTAAATCGTGGCAGTTTCATGACTGTCTCAAATAAGGAAGTCAGAAAATAGAATGTGGCAACTAAGGGTTGGATGTCACTGCTTTCCTTTGCTGAAAAGCTCTTCTTTCATAGCTATTCACTGTTTATAAATGACAGCACAAAAGGATAATTGGGAAGAGTTGCCTGATACAAAGAAAAAGGAAAAATTCTCTGAAAGTCTTCTGCTAGAGAGTTATTTTTGGAGATCTTTAGTGGGCAGAATGGTCCTTCAGCAAGACTTGAGCTACTGAATGCATTTGTGTCTCTATCAGTTTTCTCAGGAAGGCTACGATAACTACCACCCACCCACGCAACCAAAACACACATAAGATTGTAACATTTTATTCTTTTACTGTGCAACAGTCCTAGTTTTAAAATGCCGCAATGTAACTACTGTGCTTGAAGGGATGGAGAACTGTAATCTGTTTTTTGGGGAAAATGCTTTTTGTGACCCAGAGGTGCCAGATTTTGGTAATACCGTCTCAACGATAGTGTCAAGTTTTTGTCTACATTTTCTTTTCTCCTCTGCATAACCTGTCTACTCTCTCCCTCTTTTGTCACCCCTTGTGATATGATATGCTTATGGTGGCTACTATTACAAGGTGCCCATAGATAAAATTGAACATGACAAACTTGTGAAATAAACCTATCCCAGAGTGAGAAAACTATTCATAGAACATTCACCGTTTGCAGGTGTTGTTTTTTTTTACATCTTTAATTGACTAATTTATTTCATCTTCACGACAGCCTGTGTTATACTGTTAACACTCCTTTTGCTCTCAGATTAAGATACAAGACACAGAGAAGGCAAGGATCTTACCCAGGTTTACACAGCTAATAAATAGATGATGGGCTAAGATATAAACCAGGGATTCTGGCCCTTAAGCACGATAGTAAATTTTCCTGACATTTTTGCAATGATCTATTGAGTCCCTTTGTGAAAAATCCCCTCTAACGTGTTGGGTGCAGGGTTTTTGTTTTTTGTTTTGTTTTGTTTTAATGCATGTAAACTCCTACTGTGAATCAATTTTGGGGATCATTTTCCTGAAGCCACACAAAAAAGTAACTTGATACTGGAAGGGAGAGGCTGTTTCTTTCCTCCCTTCTTATTCTGAAGGATGCGAAATTTACAGCAGGTTTGGTGGTGAGAGAGGCATCAGATCAGCAAGGGAAACAGTGGGCCCATAGAATACTTTTTTTCTTTTTGGCAATGGTGTCTGCAGTTGCAGCAAGGCCGCGTTTTAATTAATTTTCAGGAAAAGCAGTGATTCTTGGGAAGATAACATCCAGCTCCACTTTGAAACACATCTGAGTTCTAGACCCACTGGCAAGAAGTCAGATAAATTCTTCCTGACGTTTTGGATGTAAAGAAATTACAGGGGATTTGGGAAGACAATAGATTCGGGACATGCAGTTCAAGTCTTCTCCTCATTCCCTGTTCTCCCTGCACCTGCTCGCTGTTCCTCTGCCTTTGGGAAAATGGCTATGTGGAAATCCTAAGAGTTATTCCCTCTGACTTACTTTTTTTTTTTTTTTTTTTTTTTTTCTGGCCCTGAGCCTTTGCTCTGGTTTTTCACAGATTGGGCTCAACACTGAAGGTTTATCCACTCTTTGGTGAGGAAGAAGCCACCTGGGTCAATCAGCAGAAATGTGCATTGGTGTTGGAGAAAGCTGTATACCAAGGGACCACAGGAGCTGGGGCCAGCCGTAGTTTTTTTTTTTATTCAGGTCCAGCAGCATATGCTGACTTCCATGTGACAGATGGCACCGTGGCTGCTGTGGATGCAGCTTAAACAGTGGACTTTCCAGAGGCCAGCATTTACAAAATTTGGCGCAAGTGGTCACGTAAGAATTTCTGCTTTCTTGGTACAGCAAAGCAAACTGTTTAAGGGGCCAAAGTAAATATCCTCAGGAGTACTTCAGAAAAGACATCTAGTCATACAGTGGATTTCTTGTTTATCAATCACCATGATTTGAACATCTTTATGTTGTAAATGAGATCTTATTATAAGACCACAGGCTAAGGACATCTCTGAGTTGACAAGGACAGCCAATCTAGAATTGTTTTGCACGACGACGTCCTTATTGCCAAGTCATCATATGTATCTTTATACCAATCTCCCACTGCCCTCAGGGGTCTGACTCCCATTTTTTTCTGCCATGATTAGATTTCTCTCTTTTAAGACTACTGATTGATGAGTTTTACTTGCTGATTCCCACTGTTAAAATTACTTTCCTAATTTCCACTGGCAGGGACTATTTCTAAGCATGGAATTGATGACAGAAGTGCTTTGCAGAGAGGTAACAATAGGGAAGCGTCTCCATGGACTGACTGTCCCCCTGATCCACTCGGTTCTGCCCAAGTGTAAAATAATCTTGAATGAAGTTCAGTCAACTTGGGATTCACAGGTCTTTTTCATTTTTCGTATCTATATAAAATTGCAGCTCTGCCCATCTGTATTCTCCCTTGTTAATCTTTATACAATAGAATTCCACAAATAACACTTGATAGTGGGTGGCGAGTAAAGCTATAGCTTTAGCACTGTACTAATTTGCTTTTATTTAAAATCTGCTTTTTGGAATGATTCTAACTCCCTCAAGGGCTTTAAGCAAAAATATCCTAGAGAAAGGAGTTATTCCTCCTCCTCCTTCTCTTTTTACTTTGTAAAGAAATGAGCATTTCTGGTGAATTGCCTTTTTATTTGCAAAGTACACATATATTAACCCTTGAAAAACTTTCAAGGCAAGAATTACAACAAACACGCAAGAAGGAACATCACCTTGCTTAAAATCACACAGAGGGGCCCCTGGGGGCTCAGTCTGTTGAGCTCCAGACTTTGACTCAGTTCATGATTTCACAGTTTGTGAGTTCGAGCCCTGCCATCAGGCTCTGTGGTGATAGCTTGGAGCTCAGAGCCTGGAGCCAGCTTCAAATTTTGTGTCTCCCTCTCTTCCTGCCCGTGCCCTTCTCACATTATGTATCTCTCTCAAAAACAAATAAACATAAAAAATAAAAATAAATAAAATCACAGAGATTTTAGCTATATGAGACAGGTAAAACTTGAAATTCTGACCCTCAATTTAGAAGGTTTTATTTGTTCTGCCTTGTTTGTTTGCATATAGGAATATTCTCAAATATAAATAATAGTTATAAGTAAATAATTAAAATAACCTGAAATTATTTAAAATAAAAATAAAGAGCTGTTTTTCCTCCTCCCAAACCCATGATTCATAACAGTAAAATATTTGCACTTCCAGAAATTTTTAATGAATATATAAAATGTATAAGAATACTCACATGCATAAGAATATTCACATATAGATTTTTTTTCAAAATTTGGTATGTACTAAATATATTGGTTTGTAAGTTGCTTTTCTCACTTAATATCTCAAGATTTTTAAGTTGTAGGCATAATGCTACTTTTGATAGTTACATAGTCTGCATTAAAGGGAATAATAATAACATATGTTTGAAATTCATGGGTCCACTTCTAGGTGAATTTTTTTTCAATAAACACAGTGCAGTGTTATAAATGTATTTTTTCTTCCTTACAATTTTTCTTAATAACATTTTCTCTTCTTTAGCTTACTTTATTGTTACACAGTATATAATACAAATAACATTTAAAAATATGTGTTAGTCAATCGTTTCTATCATCAGTTTCTATCATCTATCTCCTTCTAGTCGACAGGAGGCTATCAATTAAGAAGTTTTGGGGGAGTCAAAAGTTATACTTGAATCTTCAACTGTGCAGATGAAGGGTCAGCAACCCTAACCTCCATATTATTCAAGGGTCAATTGTACATATGTATGCACATCCAAACTTGTATATTTCTTATAATACATATGTATATGGTAAATACATGTATATATTTAAGTCAGAGAAGAATAAAAAGGCTTATCACAAAATACTATAAAGTATAGGATTGCTAAATGAGACCCACAAGTCAGAAATCAAATTTTGCTAATAATTTATAAGGACACAGGTAATGGTGAGATACGGGTAAATTATGGAGAAGTCTGGGACAGCCAGCACATTTCGTCAGGTTCTCTCTCATCATATTAAAACACACTGTATCCCTGATTCAACAAATACTTCAGCAATGCATCATTTCAAATTTCCCTTTGATACACAAATTTATTCTTCAGGCATATCTTTCCACTGTATATTCTTTTTTTCTTCTTCTCCACTATTTATCTAACAAATGTCTTCTTTGATTCAATCATTACATTTTTCAGTCTAATGGTATGCTTGTCCTTTTTTTTCTGTTTTCTTTTTTTCTAGTTTCATATTGCTGATATCTTTCTTGCCCCTTTTTTCATGTTTATTTGGCTTATTTTTGAATCATTAGTCCCTCTAATCCAATACTTATACTTTATATGCAATCAAACATAGTATGTTGTCTCTCATTTGAAATAGTTGTGCTCTGCAAATGCCTGGTTATTTTGACTTGTAAGATTTTACCAACTTATGAGCTTATATGCTTATTTAGTATTCAGTCAGGCAAGGCCCTAACCTGTGCCAAGTCCAGCGATCTCAAAGAGCAGCATAGTGGTTTGTATTCTGTCCATTTGGCTAAGTCAAACTTGCATTTCCCTGAACCTTTTGCTCTCTTTGATTCTAGATTAGAGTTGGTCAAAAGAGGAATTTATGCAAGATTTGGAAGGTGGGAGTGAAGGAGTCACCATCGCTCTCTGGACATCCTTACAGATAGACGTGAGAGACACACATGAGGTCACCAGGGGTCTAGCTTGCCCTTGCTCTCCCTAGCTCTGTTCTCAGATCTTCTACCAACATGTTGCTTCTGCTGAGCAACAATAGCTCTAGGCCTATCACTGGACACTTGGCTGAGGATCCTCAGTAACAACATACACCCAATATGCTTCTGAACTATGTTCCTCCTTTGCAGCCCTCCCTTCAGAATGACTGACTCAGTAACTTTGACCCTCCAGTTCTTCCTTTCAGATCTTCACTTCCCGGCTCTTTCCACAACGGTTCTGGGTAACTTTCCTAAAACAATTGCCTTGTTCTCCTGTGCCATAACAACTGCTGACCTTTCCTACTTGAACCCTGACTGATTCAAGTTTGTGCTGAATAGGCTGAAGCACAGAAACACCAGAGAACCAGAGATAATCATTTCTTAGCAACTCCTCAGATCAAGGCGTTCTCCCAAGCTAAGCAAAGAGACACAGAATAAAAAGGATGCCCTCCTCACTCTGGCTTACCAGCCTTGGAGGTGTGTAGAAGACAGAGGTGGTGCAGCCCGTGTCCAAAGCATGTTAGATCCCCAACACCCGCTTTTCTCAGCTCCCCATCCATCCATGGTTTTGTGTGGCTGTGATCTTACTCCAGAAAAAACTGGCCCAGAGACCTGAGTCACTGCTGGTATGGATTCTGGCATTGCTGGTCCCACGCAGAGTGGGAGGAAGCAGAAACCAAATTCCAACAACCCCTTTCCTATTTTTATTTTCTCACAAGGAGGCAGGGCTGCCTTCCGTTCACATACGTCCTCCCCTGTACACACGCCTGCCTACAACAGCCGTGGTGAGGTTTCTCTTAGTTCTCTCCATGTCAGGGTGCTTTCCCTCCTTGTTCTCTGGGGCATAGCTTTGGAAATGCAGCCAGCACTTGGGCTTTCCTGCCACAGGTTTTGATATTTCTTGTGCGTGTGTGTGTGCGTGCGCACATGTGTGTGAATGTTTCCATTTTGGAAGGCATTTGAGGTAAATAAATGAATTTAATCTGCTGTGTTTCATCGTAAACCTCTGGCTTTGTTTACACTTTGTGTTAGACGACTCTGGCTGCCATAACAAAATATAGACAAGGTGGCTTTGACGTCAGAAATTTATTTTCACACAATCTGGAGGCTGTAATTCCAAGAGTTGGATGCCAGCATGTTTGGGTTTTAGAGCGTGCCCTCTAATAGGCCTGCAGGAGGCTGCCTTCTCACTGAGTCCTCACTCAGCAGAGAGATAGAAAGTCTCTGTTGTCTCTCCTTTCAAGAACACTAATGCTATTGGATCAGAACCCTACCCTTAGGGCCTCTTTTAACCTTAATTACTTCTATAAAGGCCCTGTCTCCAAATATAGTCATACTAGGGGTTAGAGCTTCCACATATGGGTTTTGAATGGATGCAATTCAGTCCATAGCACAATTCTAATTTCAGTTTTCCCCTTTTACTCTATCTTCAAAATAGGAACCCAGCATCTTCCCACTGAATCAAGGCTACTCATTTTGTTCTCAGCCTCCCTCGCTTTGCTTTAAGGTTCCTCCACCCCAATATACGACCTCCTAGAAATTTCCATAATGTAGACCTGTCCCTCTTCTAACTTTCACGAATTAGCTACCCTCTTTCCCAGTACCCTTGGCCAGGGAGGATATATTAGTTTCAAGTTTTACCAATGTAGGCAATAATAACTAAATCTAATTGAAATGCATATGCAGATTAAAAACACCTTAGGAGAATTTTATTAACAAATATGTGTTGACTAAGTGCTATATGACAAATACTATGCAAGATCTGGGAACAGATAAATAGGAAAACTAAAATCCCAGCTCACAATAAATGTGTACTAATCAAGGGAATTTGAAGCTCTTCAGTGGTAAGATGTGGGATTAAATACTCATTAAATCACATCATATAGTCAGAGGCTCCTAAGTTTTTGGCAAGCAGGCCACGTATTTTCCAATTATAGTAAAGACTCTGAGCTCAGACTATGTATTGTTGAGTGCGGATTGATCCCATTATCTGGGGCAGATAATAAGGATATCAAATACTTTCTCTCATACGTAATCTGTCTAGTAAATATGCTAATATCATTGGTAGTAGGCAAGCATTATTGAGTAGCTAGCTCATATCCATAAGAGAAATGACCCATAAAGGCAAAAAATCTTCATTTTTTCTGCACAATTGTTTTATATTTTTCCTGTGGATATTCGTGCAAAATGTCCTGATAGGTTTTATAAAAATTTGATATGGTTAGAAATATAAAAGAATCACAAAAATTGTATCTGGAATGTCTGTTTTTTGAGAAAGCAGGGTGACCTGAGGGTTTGTCTAATGGAGTGTGATGGAGTAAGTGTTAGAAGATTAGTTGGAGCCTGACTGTAGGGGGTCTTGGATTCCATGAGTTTGACTTATAGGGAAGATATGTCTGGTATGAAACCGTCACAATTTTTTGAGCAATGGATTAATGTAAGTAAAGCTTTTTTGTTTTTAGAGTAACTTGCTGACAAAGTTGACTTACTCATGGCAATTGTGGATGTATCAAGCTCATATATGAAGTCAGATAGGAGTCTGTTACAAAAGATCTAGATTAGAAACTGAGTTCAGTAGAGAAAAAAATCTCAAATATGGCAAGGTCTCTGAAAAAGTTCAACAAAATATAGACTGTTGGTTGTCAGTTTAGACTTAAGTATGCACTCATAAAGTATATCTGTTTGTAAATGGAGTTATCAGCCTTTTTGTAACATACAAACATATTAAGGAAGAGTTAACTCTGTGAGATGAATGAACTTCAATGAATAGAAATCAACATTTTCCTACCAAGCAGAACAGATTCCTCATTGTTTCTCTGTCAAGTTCTACAAGACTGAAAAATTAAGGAGCTACATAAGACAGAAAGTTACATAGTAATTTTTTTAGTAGTTTATATGATATATTTTTTATGAAAAAAGAGAGACAATTTGGGATACCTGGCTGGCTCAGTTGGTTCAACATTAGACTCTTGATTTCTGCTCAGGTCATGATCTCATGGTTCATGGGTTTGAGCCCCGTGCCGGGCTCTGTGGTGATAGCACAGAGCCTGCCTGTGATTCTCAATCTCTCTCTCTCTCTCTCTCTCTCTCTCTCTCTCTCTCCCTCCCTCTCTTTCTCTCCCTCCCTCCCTCTCTCTCTCTCTCTTTCTCTGGGACCCTCCCTTGCTCTTGCTCTCTGTCTCTCAAAAATAAATAATAAATAAACTTAAAAAAAGAGAGATAAAATTGTACTTACAGGAAATATTAATATAAAAATTCTGATTATTTTTAAACAAGACAAAAATGTCATTGCACACAAACAACTGTCAAAAGTTGTTTTTATGATAAGGCCCACAAGACAAAGTAAGCTATATTTACATAAATACATAGGAAATTGAGGGAGTTTCCTATATTGCCATGGACACTAGAATTGGCTTAATCATTCCACTTCCGTTTCCATTTTAGTTATTGAGCTTACAAGGTTAGGTTAGAAGAAGGTAGCTTTCAATAAATATTACACTCTAACATATTGGCAAAGTATCAGAAATGTCAGTCATTTGTATTCCAATGCCATGCAAGTGTATTTATTCAACTTTAAAGAATGTTCTGCATGGTATTAAAGAATAGTTCTGGGAATTTTTCATCTGAAATTCATAGGCACAAACTTCACATATATAAATTTGATGCAGGGGGGAAGAAGAGAAGGGTGAAAAAGAAAGGGAGAGAGAGAGAGGGAGATTGACAGAGAGAGATGGAGGGAGAGAAGGAGAGAGAATCAATTTGCCTTAAAAACAGGAGATTTCTTATCAAATGGTGTAACATATATAAAATCAAATAGCAAATTCTAAAGTGCTACAAAAATAAGATGGGATTTATTATTGTATTTTGTCAATGAGGACTTCATCTTTGTTTCTGTGAATGCTATAAGGACATTTGCATCAGAAGAAACTGAATATATTGAATACGATGAATGACAACTTGTGTCACTGAGTAGTGGCTGTAAAATTTTAATAAAAAAAATAAGTGTGTGTTCATGAATTAAAGTCAGAATAGAAACTGGGACCTATGCTTCTATATCACAATGTCTAGCAGCATAACTGATAATAAACTTTACAGAAAAGACCAGTGACTTTACCCCAAAGTGTAGTACAGCCACCAAACTCTGGGACACATCCTAAAGTGTAGCCTAATCATAAGGCACAGTGTGAGGCCCCTCTTGAACAGAGTCAGGTCAGTAGAAACATTGGTCAGGGAGTTCAGCCCACCCAACCAGGAGTGATTACACAAATAGCACAGTCTGCAACCCTGCCAAATAGTTAATACAACCAGTGGTACTACCCTACAAGGAAAGAGAGCCTGTGACCTTGCCTGACAGGAGGTAATTGCAGAATCCAGTCAGTGGCCCACTTGACTGTGAAACACAGCCACCAGCCCTGCCAGACCAGGGAGCTCTTCATCAAGAAGATATAATTGTAAATATGTGCATGTACCCCAACATCAAAGCACCTAAATATATAAAGCAAATACTAACAGAACTGAAAGAAAAAATAAACAACAATAGAATAACAGTTGAGGACTTTATTGCCCAACTCTCAAAAATGAATAGATCATCCAGACAGAGAATCAATAAGGAAATAGTGGACTTGAATAATATTAAATTAACCAAACAGGGGTGCCTGGGTGGCTCAGTCAATTGAGGGTCTGACTCTTGATTTTGGCTCAGGTCACGATCTGATGGATTGTGGGATAGAATCCTACATCGGGCTCTGTGCTGACAGTGTGGAGCCTGTTTGAGGTTCTGTCTCTCCCTCTGTCTACTCCTCCCCTCTTGTGCTCCCTCTGTCTCTCAAAATAAATAAACATAAACAAACAAACAAACACACATACACAGACCTAACACACATATACAGAGAGTTTTGTCCAAAAACATGAGACTATGCATTCTTCTTAAGTGTACATGATATATTTTTTAAGATGGATCAAATGAAAAGCAACAAAACCTGTCTCAATGAATTACAGAAGATAGAAATTATATCAAATATCTTGTTTAATGACAAGATATAAAATGAGAAACCAATATCAAGTGGGAAGCTAGAAAATTCACAAAATTCTTAGTTGTATATTAGCAAACTAAATTCAACAGCACATAAAAAAGGATCAGACACCATTATCTAGCAGGATATAGCAGCTCAGTGATGCAAGAATGGTTCAACATAGGCAAATCAATAAAAGTAATACATCACATTAATGACTGGTAGATGAAATCATATGATTATCTCAGTAAATGTAGAAAAAGCATTTGACAAAATTGAACATTTTTTCATGATAAAAATGTTGAACGAATTGGGTATATAAGGAATGTACCTCAACATAATTAAGATCATGTATGACCAACCTACAGCTAACATTACACTCAATACTAAAAGGTTCATTTTTTTCTCTAACATCAAGAGCAGGACTAAGATATCCAGTCTCACCACTCCTATTCAACATAGCACTGGATGTCCTTGCCAGAGCAATCATAAAAAAAAAACAAAACAAAACAAAACAAAAACAAAAACAAAACCCAAAAACCAAAACCAAAACCAAAACATACAAGACAAATAAAAAAAAAACAAGAACCAGAAGAATAGGAGGAAGAGGAGGAAGAAGAAGCAGAAGCAGAAGAAGCAGAAGAGGAAGAGGAAGAAGGATAAAAAGAAGAAAAAGAAAAAGGAGAAGAAAGGACGAGGAGAAAGAGAAGAAAAAGCAGAAGCAGCAGCAGAAAAAGGAGGAGGAGGAGGAGGAGAAGAAGAAGAAGAAGAAGAGCAGGAGGAGGTGGAGAAGGAGGAAGAAGAAGAAGAGGAAGAAGAAGGAGGAGGAGAGGAAGGAAGGAAGGAAGGAAGGGAGGGAGGGAAGGGAAGGGAAGGGAAGGGAAGGGAAGGAAAGAAGAAAGGAAGGGCAAGCATCCAAATTGTAAAGGAAGAAGTAAAATTGCAGATGATAGTATACATAGAGAAAACCCTATAGACTCCATCAAAATTTCTTAGAAGTAATAAACTCAGTGAAGTTGAAGGATATAAAATGAACATACAAAGTCAGTTGCATTTTTATATACTAACAACAAAATATCTGAAAAAAATAAGGAAAACAATCCCACTCACAATAACATTAAAAACAATAAAATACTTAGGAATAAATTTAACCGAGGTGAAAGACCCATACAGTGAAAACTATGACAATGATAAAAGAAATTGAGGAAGAGACAAATAAATGGAAAGCTATTCCATATCCATGGGTTGAAAGAATTAATATTGCTGAAATATCCGTATTACCCAAAGCTACCTATAAATTCAATGCAAAATAAGAAAATTCTAATGGCATTTTTCTATAGAAATAGAAAAAAAATCTTATAATTTGTATGGAACCATAAAGTGTCTGAAAACTAAAGCAATAATGAGATAGAAGAACAAACCTGTACCATAATTCTTGATTTCAAAATATAAAAACTATAGTAACCAAAACAGTTTCTCACTGACATAAAAACAGACTCATATACCAATGGACAAGGAGCAAAAGCCCAGAAGCAAACCTACACATATATGGTCAACTAATATTTGAAAAATGAGCTAAGAATACTCAATATAATGTTAATAATATATGTACAAAATAAAAATAAAATTAAAATAATACAAGAAATAAATAAGTCAGTAGCAGTATGTGTTCATTTTTGTTTTCCCTCTAATAAAAGTCATGGATAATATTTTTGTGTTCCATTGTCCTAATTTTCCATCACAGTAGTATGAGGGAATAGTGTAGGATAATCTCTAAATGTTTTTTCTTTAAATGTAATCCTCCGATCAGTTTAGACTCATGCTAGGAACTATAGAAAATTTAAAAGATGTAACTATATAAAGTAAATATTTTTGTAACAGAAAAAAATTTTTACATTAAATTATTTTTTGGTATGAAGTTGGTAAAAATCAGTATAGACCGATTTATTATTTAAAACATTTACTTCTACCTGGTAGATATTGCTCTAAGTTCTAAATTTGCATAATTTATTCCCTAATAGGCTAAAAAAAAATCCTAAAAACCCAACATCAACTTTCATAAAATAGTAAATCTATTCATTTTCTACTGTTCCCCCTCCAAAAAAAATATGATGATGATTTTATTAGTTATTTTGGGCCACTCTGCTAAAAAAATTTCTGGAACTTTACTTATGCAAATATTTATTAAACTACACATTTGTTAAGGTTCTTATTGCAATAGTGGAGCCTGGAAGCCTTTTATTGCAATAACTAATTGCAATATTTAATTGGGTCCTGTGGTGATTTCTCATCTGTTTATACACTTGAGAAAAAATGTTTTCAAAAGTCAGAATTTAATTTTCTTTTGACTACATTACGTAATTGTAAAACAAGTACCAAATAATAATAAAAATGGTAAAATTATTTGCCCAATTCAAAGTTTGTTGGAATAACTTAATGTTCTTGTTCAAGGGTCAACAAGATTTCTATCACTGAGGAAAAAAAAGCGACTGCCTTTGCCATATTTTAAAAGCAAAGACAAAGGAAAAGAGGAGAAAAGGAAATAGGGCAAGAACAAGGAATAGGATGGAGAGAAAAGAGATTTTGAAAATAATGAAATTTATAGGAACAGTAAAGTGAAGTAACCCACAGCATATCTCCAGAATAGCAAATCTTAAGGCCTTTATACTACAATTTGGCTTCTTCTCTCCTACCATATTCAAACAACTTTGCTAAGAAATGTTAGAAGTAGAAATAGGAATATTTACTTCTTGGATTTTGAAAAGCTTCCTAGGAAATTCCATGTGGAATTTTTCTTAATGTAATTTATTTGTATCTGTATTTTAGCATATCATATTATGTTCATGGTGTTTACTTACTTACTAGTCCCTTCTGGTTTGTGCACTTTTTAGGAAGAGAAAATAATTTATATTTTTATTTTTCTGCTTAGTATGTGGCATAGGAGGTGCTAATAAATGGTAATATACTGAATAGTTTAAAATGCCAACGGCAACATATAAGACAGGGTATGATTAAAATGTAATTTTTGTTTTTTTTGTTTTTTTTTATCCTAAGACATGGATAATAACTTAAGCTATCATATTATCCAATAACTTCAATTTCAGCAGCATGTAAACAGGTACAGAGAGTATCACACCTATATTTTCACAATGAGGGGAAACACAAAAGCTAGATATACTGTGATGTCTTTAATGAATAAATTGAGGAACTGGGAGTACAATATCTTCTCATAATATTGCCTGCTGATTTAATAAGCCTAGCACTTAATTTATTTTGTTTTTTATTTGAGTATAGTTGACACATCATTAGCTTCAGTTGTACGACATAGTGATGTGGAGAAAGGGGAACCCCCTTGCATTGTTGGTGGGAATGCAAACTGATGCAGCCACTCTGGAAAACAGTATGGAAGTTCCACAAAAAGTTAAAAATAGAACTAAACTAAGATCCTTCAGTTACACTACTAGATATTTATCCAAAGAATATAAAAATACTAATTAAAAAAAACTAATTTGAAGGGATACTTGCACCTCAATATTTATACAGCTTTATCCCCAATGGGCAAATTATAGAAAGAGCTCAAATGTTCATTGCCTGATGAATGAATAAAAAAGAGGTGGTACGTGTGTGTGTATATGTGCACACATATATATGTAAAATGGAATATTACTCAGCATAAAAAGAATGAAATCTTGCTATTTGCAACAACGTGGATGACATTAGAGTGTATTATACTAAGCAAAAGAAGTCAGAGAAAGGCAAATACCATATAATTTCACTCATATGTGGAATTTAAGAAACAAAACAAACAAGCAAAGGGGAAAAGAGAGAGAGAGAAGCAAATCAAGAAACACTCTTAAGTATAGAGAACAAACTGATGGTTACAAGAGGGTAGGTGGGTATGGGGATGGGTTAAGTAGATGATGATGTTAAAGAGTGTACAAGAGCACTAGCTGATGTATGGAAGTGGTAAATTACTATGTTGTGCACCTGAAACTAATACAATACTGTATGTTAACTAATCGGAATTAAAAACTTAAAAGAATCCAATGAAGGAGATTATGGTGACAGAAACACTATCATATCTGAGGAAGGAATTAATGAACTGATAACTAATGACTGATAAAATGGAATGTGGTATAATGCCAAGAGTTGCCTAAAATTGCAAACACTAAATTGAAACTAAAATTATCAATGGTATTTGTTAAAAAATAAAAAATATGGCAAAGAAAACCAAAGAAATAAAATGTTGGAAAAATACATTAGGCATACATTAATCATAAGAAGGCAAGTGTGTTTATTGTAATATTAGACAAAATGAAATTCAAACCAAAATACATTGCTGAAGACAAAGAGGGAGATCATAATTATAAAATGATTAATTCTTCAGAAAAACAAAATAGTTTAAAAGATGAATTTACCCAATATCACTTCATATACATAGCAAACATTGACAAAACTGAAAAAAGAATAGTTGTCACAAGAATATTTTTCAGCCTCTTCCAATAGGGTGTATTTTTTAAAATTTAATTTTAAGTTAGTTAACTTACAGCGCATTATTGGTTTCAGGAGTAGAATTCACTGATACATCACTTACATACAACACCCAGTGCTCATCACAAGTGCCGTCATTAATACTCATCACCCATCTAGCCCATCTCCTATCCACCTCCCTCCATCAACCCTCAATTTGTTCTCTATTGTTAAGAGTCTCTTGGAGTTTATTTCCCTCTCTCCTCTTCCCCCCCACCCCCATATGTTCATCTGTTTTGTTTCTTAAATTCCACATATGAATGTAATCATATGCTGTATTTGTCTTTCTCTGATTGCCTTATTTCACTTAGCATAATACACTCTATTTCTATCCACATTATTACAAATGGCAAGATTTAATTGTTTTTTGATGGCTGAGTAATATTCCATGATCATACATATACATATAGATGATAGATAGATAGATAGATAGATATAATGATTATATACATATATATATGCCACATCATCTTTGTCCATTCATCAGTCAATGGACATTTGGGCTCACTCCACTGTTTGGCTATTGTTTTGTTTTTTTTTTCCTTAAGTTTATTTATTTATTTTGAGAAAGAGAGAGAGCACACATGTGTCCATGCAAGGGGGAGGGCAGAGAGAGAGAGTAAGAGAAAGAATCTTAAGCAGGCCCCATGAACAGCCCTGAGTCCAGTTTGGGGCTCAGACTTACAACCTGAGTCAAAACCAAAAGTTAGATGCTTAACAGACTGAGCCACCCAGGCACCCCTTTAGTTTGGCTATATTGTTGATAATGCTGCTATAAACATTGGAGTGCATGTACCCCTCAGAATTTGTATTTCTGTGTCCTTTGGGTAAATACCTAATAGAACAATTGCTGGATTGTAGGGTAGTTCTATTTTTAGTTTTTTGAGGAGCCTCCATACTGCCTTCCAGAGTGGCTGCACCAATTTGCATTCCAACCAACAGTGCAAGAGGGTTCCCCTTTCTCTGCTCAGCCTCAGCAGTCAGACAATAAAAGGAAATAAAAGGCATGCAAACCGGCAAAAAGGAGTCAAATTTTCAACGTTTGCAGACAACCTGATACTCTATGTAGACAACCTGAAAGACTTCCACCAAAAAATTACTAGAGTACAGGAATTCAGCAAAACCGCAGGATATAAAATCAATGCACAGAAATCTTTTGTATTTTTATATACCAATAATGAAGCAGCAGAAAAAGAAATCAAGGAATCAATCCTTTTTGCAATTTCACCAAAACAATAAGATCCCTAGAAATCAAGCTAACTAAAGAGGTAAAAGATCTATACTGTGAAAGCTATACAACATGTATGAAATAAATTGAAAAGGACACAAAGAAATGGAAAAACATTCCATGCACATGGATTGGAAGAACAAACATTGTTAAAATGTCTATACTACCCAAACAATCTACACATTTAATGCCACCAGCATTTTTTGCAGAGCTAGAACAAACAATCCTAAAATTTGTATGGAACCACAAAAGACCCCAAATAGCCAAAGCAATCCTGAAAAAGAAAAACAAAACTGGGGCATCATGATTCTGGATTTCAAGGTATATTACAAAGCTGTAATAATCAAGACAGTTTGGTGTCCACTTTAAAAGAATAGGAATTCTTATAACAAGCCAATATGAATATGTTTATCAAAGAGACCTCAGAGGTTTAAGAATGAGAAATTTATTTTAGGAAGAAAAAGACAGAAATTATTAAGAAGTTCTGTTTTATTTAGGTGTCTTTGATGGAATAGGGAAATGACCATTAGCTGTGTGAGGGGAGGGGACATTTTGTATTAATTTCTTAGTTTATTCCTAGTGATGACGGTGGACATAGCAAATGGTAGAAAAATTGATAAATAATTCTTGAATAAATGAATACACCTCTTAATCAATGCACTAGTTTCATAACCTTGTTAACTTCTCCAACAATCTAATCTTTTTTTAGTGGGTAATGTAACTATAAATGCATAACATGCAAATGTAACAAATCACAAGAATATAAATTATCTACTAAAGGCAATAGACAAAAGAGTATTTGTAGCCTGAAGTTATGCTGAAAGAGAAGCTTAATAATTGGAAAGAAAAAAATAGAATAGTTAATAGAAATACATGTAAAACTAATGCATTATTGAGTTATATTCCATAAGGAGTTACATACTTCAAATTTAGCTCTTGAAAAGATTAAGTGCTTACTATGTAATTATCGTGCTGTTATATACACCATGATATTTTTGTGGCAGCACTAAGAATATATATATGAATATATGCAGATATATATATATGTACATATATAATGTAATATATATGTACATATATACACATATATGTGTATATATGTATAATATAATATGTGACTTGAGATGAAATTATTTTTTTCTATGATGTCGGTGGTGTTAAGAATTTACCTCTAGTAAGGGAGATTTGGAGCTTTTCAAAATTTGGACTAAAAAGCAACTTAGACTAAATAAAATATAATAAGATCCCTCCCAATTAAAAATGAATGCATAATATTTTTCTTCTCTGTTGGTTTAAGAGAAAGAGATTTTCCAATATCTTACTTTTATTTTCCCACATAGCTAAGTGAGATGTTTTGGAAAACAGCAACAAACAAACAAATCAAGAACACCTTGCCCTTCTTTGTCTTACTTATTGCTTCCAGAATAGAATCATAGTATTAAGGACTCCTCATTACATCATCTGAACATTTCTTTAGGATGTCCAGTAAGGCTTAAAGAAATCAAATCCTTGGACAAATGGCTATTAGAAGTGCAAAATCTTAGGATGCCTAGATGGCTCAGTCGGTTAAGTGTTCCACTCTTGATTTCGGCTCATGATCTCACACTGTGGAATCGAGGCCCTGTGTCAGGCTCTGCGCTAACAGTGTGGAGCCTGCTTGGGATTTTCTCTCTCCTTCTCTTTCTGCCCCTCCTCCACTCTCTCTTTGCCCTCCCTCCACTCTCTCCCTCTCAAAATAAAAAAATAAACATTAAAAAAAAAGACATGCAAATGCTTGGGGCACATGAAAGACTTCACTGGCCAAGAAAATACACATTAAATGATGTCCATTGAACAGAATGTTATCATACTGGATATTGACCTTTATATAAGGTCATGTCAGGTGATCATGAAGTTTCAGAAGGAGAAGAATGGACTCTGAAACCAGATTGCTGTGTTTTACATTCTAGAAAGTTTATTAATTAGCTCTATTACCTTGAGCAATTCATCAACATATATGTAATGCAGAAATGGTACCTATTTCATGTTTTAATTTTGTGAGTTTTAAAGTGGTGAGTTCAGATCTATAATCACCTACCTAAAACCCTCAGACGCAGAAGTGTTTTAGAATTCACAATTTTTCCAATTTCAGAAGAGTGAAATAGTATTTATACTGAAATATTCCCAATGAGTTACAAGGCAGCTTGACATTTTTGTAGTGAAAGCTGCCAATATTCACATCAGATGGGATTAATAAAGACCATAAAATACTTCTTCATGAGTCAAATCAGGTTTTGTGCAAACAAGTTTGCATCACATATGAAATTTCATTTCTCAGAGGTTTATGGGTTGCAGAACTACAGAAGGGATCTATATACAGAAAGCACCCAGGACCATGTATAGAGAATTGAATGTATTTATTAATACAAAAGGATATGGTAATCCTACTGCACTACATGGGAATCGGCTCACATTTGGAATATTCTATCTAGCTCTATACACTTCATTTTCTGTGTAAAGAGACACACTAGCAAATGTCACAAGGATATTTTTATACTAATGGGAGACCTTAGCTGAACAGGAGAAAGCACAAGTATGTTCATTCTATCACTGTCTCCTTAAACTAGGTTAATCCACATTTCTAGTTCCACCTGCCTACCTAGTCACAATGAATCCAAAATGTGTCTTGAGTTCTGTGGGAAACTGCCTGGAAACCTCCTTTCTCCCTATGATCCCAACTTTCTTGGGCTTCCTCCCCATATAACTGCCAAATGTGGCTGTGCACCCGTCACTAACATCCCATCTGTCACCCCATGGAAGAGAATGGTCCTCATCCCTTACTGCCTAGTTTTTAGCTTTGCCTTCCACTATGCCTTTAGTTTCCATATCAAGGGAGGTAGGGTCCCTTGAAAACTGCCCCCACCTCTTCTTCCTCTTTCAGTAAGAGTTATCAGTTGTAACATGCAGTGCCCCAAACTGTGTGCTCAGGAGGGTAATACAGGCACCAATACAGGCATCATAGTAATGAACAATGTGGATTTTACTTGACATAAATAAAGAATATAAAGCTGTTAATAATAGTGCTCACCAGTTGAGGTGCCTTTTTCAATGGCTGTATGACCATCAGAAATTTTGAATATTGGCTACGTCCTTGGTTATGAGAAAGGATATTTACTTTCAGATTTCCTATGAATATTCTATAGTTCTAATAATAAGCTACCACATTACATAATTTATTTTTTGATTAGCAATCCCTGAAATATTTCATTGAAATATTTGTAAATATGTCTAGTTAAAATGTATACATTTTCATATTTGCACAGGAAGTTTAAGTTAAGCCAATGTGTAAAATTTAGGCTGAACCAAGCTTTTAGATTTTGTGGGAGGAACAAGAGAAGACTATAGATAACTATGTATTCTAAAATATGGAATGGTGCTGTTTTGGCATGACTTCTGTACATGTTCAGATAATTTGGGCCAGTCTTGATTTATTCAAGCACTAAATGCCTAAAACAATTATTTTGACCCCACTGAGAATATTAAGATTCCTGAGAAATGTAAATGCTGAACCTCTAGTGAGATCCCTGTGGGAGAAATAAAGTGAATTTCCCTCCATGAAGAAAGCCACTGCTGTGAACTTCTTTTCTGTCAACTTGGCTAAATGTAGTAAGTAAAATTTAGTGAATAAGCTACAAAAATAGCATGTGGTTGAAAATTGTTTCAAATAATGAATTGCATTTAATGCTGAAAACATGTTAAGGTAATTAAAGTAAATTTTGTTAATATTTGTACTCATTTAAATACGAGATTCTTGACAAATATAGTTTGTCTTTTCTGGTGTTAACTCAGGAAGTAAAGTAAAGAATACTTAAAAAGGAGTCCAGATTAATGTTAAGTTTCTGTAACACAGGACTTTAAAAAAAAAAGTTTGTATTTATTTTTGAGAGAGAGCATGTGTGCAAGTGGGCGCAGAGAGAGGGAGGCAGAGGATCCAAAGTGGGCTGTGCCCTGTCAGCACAGAACCCGACGAGGGGCTTGAACTCACCAACCGTGAGATCATGACCTGAGCAAAGTCAGACGCTTACCCGACTGAGCCACCCAAGCGCCCCTGTAACATAGGATTCTTAAAGAAATTCTGTAAAGCGAATACTCATTATGCCTATTATGACATTTTGTGCCTAATCATTTGAAGTCTGTTTTTGAGAGGGGAGGTAAGATGTATCTCGTTATTTCTCAAAAGAACAGGGACAAATACCTTTTCTTTACTCCCCAGATAGCATGTCACTAGTATATCCACATTATTAGAAAAGTAACTGTGTCCTGTTTGCTGCATTCCTCATGAAGAAGGGGACTGCTGATTGTCAGCCCACTAAGCGATTCAAATATTTAGTGATTGTGTTTCTCTAGATGTATATTTTAAATCAACTGTTTAATTCACGTTATCCCCTTTCCTCATGAGATAAGGGATGAATAGTGACTTTCCATGAATCTGATTATAAAACAATGTCTTATCTTTGTGAGATTCGTATTACAAATCCTGTACTGCATAGTGCAAACTGCTCTACAACCTGATTTACTGTAGCCATCTGTTTCCAGTTCAATGAAACTCACCTAAAATGCAGTGGAATTTCATGTTAAAATCAGAGTGTGTATAACAGTCACTTGTTTTCATTCTATCTCTTTCTATATAAGAAAATTAACTGGAGTGTTTTTAGATGGTTTGGATAAGGCAGTAAGAAATTATGTCATGATTGTTTGGGACCAATGAAAAGCCAGTCTCCTTTACAATGTAGACACCTTGGAGAAGTGTCAGAGGAGAGAGAGAAGATTTAGAATGAGCTAATCTACCCACAAATCAAGAGGAAAGAGTAGGAGAATAAGCCATTTCCACAGCATAATTTTACTTTTGTTGGGCTGTATCTTTATTACTTCTTTGAAAAAGTTAGAATGACAAAACCTACATAATGGCATCACTTTGTAGTTAATGATATTTTAAAAAATAAAGACAAAAATTCAAAGTAATTTTTAGAGTAAATTTAAAAATTTAGAGTAATAAGATGGTCAACATAAGGTGTTTCATGTATTTTTTTAAGAGTAATGCAGCCATTATGATAGAAATTAACTATATATGTCATATATTTCATATTTAAGTATGAAAGCACTCATTGGAATTTCAAAATTAAATATCAAAATTCTAATAAATTACAAATTATGGAGTTTGTTTGAAACTAGTGGTATGTGTCTCCTAACAAAGCCAACATTGATAAAGACAATATTCACTATTTTTCCGTTTGTATAATAAGTGAACATATTGTAAATTCCACAAGATCAGGAATAATTTCCTATTTCAATTTCCTCACCAAACCCAGTATAATATTATATATAGAATGACTAACACTAACTTAAGCTACTCTATTCTTGTGACCTTTTTTCTTGCATTTTGATTTAAAGATAAATTAAGAGTATTTTATTTAAAATTTTAGAATAAAACACTCTCTTGCTGCATATACCATGTTACAGGAGGGCATTTGCTGGTTTTCCTCCATTCTATTCCTGTACTGTTGGATTGCCAGTACTCTACAAAGTTCAGTAAGCTTCCTTTTATACATCTAGTAAGTAGTAAGCAGAGGAACAACTAAAAGAAAATATCATTTTAGTTTATGCTGATCAATTCTGTGTTAGCAAACATTGTAATGCTTCTTATTCATATTCTTTTTCTTATAGGTTCTCTTTCTGTCTTATTCTCTCTGCAATTATTGTTTTGGCCAAAAATAAGATTTGTGGCTGGATAGACAGAGAGGCAGACAGACAGACAGATGATAGCCAGACAGGCATTTGGGTATGATGACGCTTTTCTTTTCTGCTTCTGGTTACCAAACTATCAGAGAATAGCTGAACTCACGTGGTTTTACAATATTGCTATTTCCGGTTCCCTTAAACTTTTTGTTATACATTTCCACGGCTTCATTCATGTGGTATCTGGCTTACCTTTGTTTTCCTGGAAAATTCTTATTCATCCTTTATCATTAAGTTCAGATGTGTCTCTTCCAGGAGTTCTTTCCTGACAGCCAAGGTGAGTTGAATGAACTACTTTCACATCACCTACATGTACATCAATTCTATCACAACCTTTCCAAATGGCATTATCTCCTTGAAAGTATCTTAAGGAAAAGGACTATATCTTCTTCACCTTTGGGACACATGTACACAGCAGAGCTTGAACATACCAGGAAGCTAACATATACACTGAATTCACTCATTTTGATCTCACTGTCTTGTAACATACTAATATTTATCTAAAAACTTAATGATACATTTTAAAGTTCTTTGTGTTCTCTTTTTATAAAGACGATTTAGTGTTCCATTACAGGATTTTAGTTATTTATAAGTGTTTAGTATTTATAAATGTTCTATCATAGGATTTTAGTCACATATTTATAAAAGTTTTGATATTCTATTTTGATGCTAATGATCTATAAATCATTGAAAATGAGTCAAGAAGAATGATAAAGTGTGAAAGTGCTAATAAACAAAGCAACTGGAAAATTAGAGGCAAGAATAAAAAATAACGTAAATGGCATTTAGATCATTCTGACAGTTTAGGGAAAAAAAATGAAATTACCGATTTATTCTTTTCACAAAAATAAATTTAAATAAATTAAATACTTTTTAGTTAAATAACATATTTTTAAAAACAGAAGAAAATATGGATGAATATATATCTTTTGTCTATAAAAGAATAATATTTCTAAATATAAAATAAGAAAAGTCATAGAAAAGGACAGGTCATCAAAAATAGACATTGTATAACAATAAAAAGGGATCCACTAAATGATACCTGTTATTTCCAATTGATGAAAGTCTATGCTGACATTGAAAGAAATGTGACTTATCTTTCGAAATGTTAATGATAAAACAGCAGGCAGTAAAACAAAATGCTTAGGGGACTGCTAATTTGTGTCTACTTAAGTATGTACAAAATTAAATTGATAATAGTAATTAATGAGAATATTGGAGTTAGAGAAGATTTTAAAATTCGAATTTTTAATAACTTTTATTTAATGTTTATTTTATTATTTCTTTTGAGAGAGAGAGTCAGAGTGCGCACACATGAGCGGGGGCGAGGGAGAGAGGGAATCCTAAGCAGGATCCGTGCTGTCAGTGCAGAGCCCGACCTGGGTCTTCCCCTCAGGAGCCGTGAGACCACACCCGAGCCAAAATCAAGAGTGGGATGCTCAACCGAATGAGACCCTCAGGTGCCCCTTCATACCTTTATCTTTAAACTTCCTACAATACTGATAACAAGAAAAAAGTGACTCAATTAAGAGCACATTTCAAAATATAAAAGTTCCTCTTCTCTATTAGACCTTGTTTACATCTAAGTTGTTATTAGACATTAACTGATGCATTAAAGTTTACTGTCTAGAGACAATAATCATTATTTTTATATGCTGTATATGATTTTGAAACACTCCGGTCTTATAAACATATCGTCTTTCTGTGTCTACTTACCTCATCATTTCTTCACTATTTTAACACTAATTTAACTTCTCTTCCTGTAGTACACAAAAGCTAAAAACTTCTCAAAGCAGACAGTATCTCCAGAACAAGAAAGATCATACTCAGAACTCGTCGTTTCACTTGACGATTCGACATCATAGAGAGTCAAAGATAAAATGCCTAACTGCGAACTGCGGTTTTGGTAAACAAGGTACCCTTCGGGTTATTTTAAAATTCAGCATCAGTTGCATTACTTTCCTGCTCATGTGACATTTTCATGTCCCCTTTCACTAGCCAGGTTTTGAAAAACTTGTTTCAACAATGTTCAGCTAGATAATAGGTCCCTGAGCAAGTAACAGTGAAGTGGTACAAATATTAAAAGCATTCCGTGCCCTTTGAAAATATTATGAAAGTTACTGCACAGATGGGCTGAAAGTTTAATTACCTCGAAAGAAGAGTGTCAGAGTCATCATCGCTGCTGCAACAACTGGAAATGTAACAACCAAAATATCCATCAGGAAATGACTCTGAGAGTATATATCAAATGCACTGAAGAAACAGCTGCCATTCCATTTATGTCACCCAGACATAAGAATTGCAGGGATCGGAATAACATGAAGATGCCGCATTGGCTTTTTCTGAATTTGACATTTTCTAGGCATTTCTCAAATGTGCCAGACTGGGAGAAATGTATGAAGTAGAGTAACACGCACCAAGTGAAACAACTCAGGTTCAATTTCATGTATTTTTGGTGTGCAATTTTGTGTGTGTGTGTGTGTGTTCATAGTTCTATTACAGGATGTAAAATTTAATTTTTAGTACATGTTTATTACAGAGGTAAGATAACTAATATTATCTACATAGAATTGCTAAGCTTTCTTTAAACGAAAATGTTACGCAATTTGGGTCTTCGTAAATGGTCTCTAATAATGTTTTCTACTGTTATATATTATTGTATAAATACTTGATGTGAAATCCTATTTCAGCACCATAGCTGTATGGCAGATGTCAGAATGTGTGAGAAGAAACATTCAACAAAGGTTATTTTTTCAGAGTAAGTATTCATTCCTCTGCATCAAAGGAGAAAGTGCATAAGGAGATTGTAAGAATATTTAAAAACTGCTCTTCAGACAACTTACTGTAAGTCATATGGCCCACTATGGCATCTTGCCATTCTCTGCATTCTGTTGTTTCTGGCAATGTTTTAGCCAGAATTCTTTAAGCCTGATTTATTATTACAGATAATGGTAAACTATGTCGTTAGGAAGCACAATATAGTTGAGAGCTAGAAAAGAGACGTGTGTTCATTTATATTTATCAGAGTAAGTTTTAAAAGTACAAGAAACAATACTGCATATTCTGGAAAATATTACAGAATCTAAGATAGTATAAAGAGATGTATATATTAATATCAATTTCTGAGAAGCATTATGATTTGTGGTTAATCAAACCTAAAAATGCTGAATCCCAACTGAATTAGGGAGAACTAGTTTTTACTCCCAAACATGCATTTAATATATAAGCCAAGTCTTACCTGAGATCTTGGGAAATGAGAATAGAACTGGGAAGATAGTTGCATATAGAGTAGTGGCTAATAAATAATTAGTAGCTTCTGTAATTTGGACATGTATGTGAGCCTCTATGACCAAGAAGTTTTTGAAATTTTCTGCTCAAGAGAATATGCAGAAAATCATAAAGTAGTTCTCAAGGCAGTTAACAATTTTGAACGTGATATAATTATGTATTTATTCAAATAATTATTATGTCTTAAAATTTCGGCATGAACTAATGGAATCTCATTTCAATAGGTCAAAAAAATTAGATTTTAAAACATTGTTCTTTCAACCAATAAACTTGGATCTGAGATTTATAAGGAAGACATTATGTTAGGCATATAGATTCAAGACCGTTGGATGAATAGATTTAGCATGCTAAAAAGACACTGACTTCTAGAAACTTCAGTTAAATGAAGAATACAGATACATATTCAGTGCTCATCCTGCATGACATAGCACCCCATTATTTGTCTGACCTTATGATCTATCACCTGAATCTGTTCCAGGCACACTAGACTGCCATTCCTCCAGAACAGAGGTTCTCCTGTCTCAGAACCTTTGTACATGCTGATCCCTGCTTGGGATTCTCTTCCCCAGTAAGACACACTTTTCACTTCCTCATTCCTTCCGTTCTCGACACCACACCATCTTCTCACAGAGACCTCTCCTGACCAATGTATCTAGATTTTGTCTCCCCATCCTGGCCCTTGCCAACTTACTCTCTACTTTTCTTGCTTAATTTGTATTCTTCTTATTACTTAGTATCTAACATGCTATATTATGTATAGATAGATGTTACCTTACTTGAGTTTTTGTCTGTTTTCCTCAGTAGAATATAAATATCTCCAGAGCAGGGATGTTTGTCTGATTTGCTGTATATTAGGCCCAGAATAATATTTGTTGCATGAATAAATGAACAAACTGGATGCAATACAAAGCAAAGTGAATTTAGTGCTGAGAAAATTGATCCAAAGAATAACTATTCTAATTTTCTCAAAACAATAAGATGAAAGGGCAGATCAGCTAATGTTTTTTTTTTCAAACTTACAATCCTATGATTCTGTAAGAAATATATTTAAAAAGCTATTTTACGCACACACACACATATTTTGTATCATTTCTCTGAAAGGGAATTAATATTCTCAATAATATAAACTGGGTTGGAGAGCAAGTAAACATACACATCTGGTGACACACTTGGGGGGGGAAGAAAGATAAGTCATCCTGTCTAGTATCTGTGTAAGCACGCTGGTAATTGTACCTTCTTATAAATAGACTAATTCTATTTGCCAGGAGGGGAGCCCTTAGTCTCCCCTAAGGAGAGGATTTAGGGGATTTAGGTTGAGGATTGTTTACAGTAACCCATCCTAAAATCTATGGATTTATGAGTTGTGGCTCTCTGATGTCACATAAGTTATACAACTATCTGGGTTATACAATGGAAACATTGGTAATGTAAACACTTGTTGCTGTATGAGGTGACAAAAACCTCACTTAGAAATAATTTCTATTACTTGGCCCAGAGAAAGAATGTCAGACGCAGAAAGGAAAGACCTGGGAGCCATGACTAATGTCTGTGTCTTCAGTTCTCACTGTTTTCTTGGGGCCTCCTTTCTGCTAGTTTCCTTGAAATTATTAATACTGTCTGATAGCTCAGTATCAAACAGCTGTAATGTCTTTAGAGGTTGATGCTGGAGCATAGTTCAAAAGGACTTTTTAAGTAATAAAAAGCTTGAAATTAGGAGACGTGAGGCTCAGGTTTGTTCCCAAGCAGGATATCTTACAGAATTTACTTAACATCTCACAGCTAAGATTCTTTATTTTTAAAATAAAGATAATACTTCAAAGGTTTGAGATGAGACATGAAACAAAGCAGTGCATTTGAAATATCAGTCGCCGAGTAAATAAGAGGCATATATTTTTATGTGTGTTCTTATGTTAGACTTCCGCCTTTTGTAGAACAAAAAGATAAACATATCAGAGATCTTCTCTCCTATCTTGAGCTTTCATTTATTATCAGTAAGGAATAGTTACTGGGCAAATCTGATTCAGGGTGAAATAGAGTAGAACCAAGATGCTGTGATTTCACACATTCATAATGATTTGGAGATAAAGATATTTTTACATTTATTAATAACCAACTCTGTGGCTGGCAGTGAACTAGATGTTTCTATCCACTTTTTCAGCTAATTTGTAGAGCAACTCTCTGATTTATTGTAATCCTCATTTTATAGAAGATAGAATGGAAGTTGAAAGAGGTTACATAATGGAAATAGAGGATTGATGTATATTGTGCATTTGTCTCTGCCTCTAGTGCCTAAGAGAGTGACTTGAACTTACCAATTAAATTTGATACATTTTATAAACAAACATTTACAACTGCTTTGTGCGAAGACAGAAAAGGGTGTATATATACGTGAAGCTGGAGACTGAAGGAAGACAGCAGAAGCGGTAAATCATTGCAACAGGCTAAACTACTGAAGGGTGTGATTGATTCTAAGTTAGGATTTGTGGAATATTTCAAAGTACAGCAAAAACCCACAAATAACAAGCCTGGCAAATATCAGTTAAAGCTGCACAGAAAATGTCAGCCTTTCTCAATTTACAAAGAAAGACCGGTCAAGACGTTTTCTTGTGAATAGAAAGACTTTCACAAGTTTGTAATTTACAGCCTAATGCTATACTATCACATCCCTAGTTAACTTAGACCATATGCAATCTATGCCTGGATATTTAAACAATAAAACAAAAATAAAGATAGTTTTCATCACTTTCTTTCTTTTTTTTTTTTTCAATTTATTTTTGACAGAGAGAGAGACAAAGAGACAGAGCATGAGCAGGGGAGGGGCAGAAAGAGAGGGAGACGCAGAATTGGAAGCAGACTCCAGGCTCCGAGCTGTCAGCACAGAGCCCGTCGTGGGGCTAGAACTCAGAACGCGAGACCAGGACCCGAGCTGAAGCCGAAGTCGGACGCTCAATTGACTGAGCCACCCGGGCGCCCCATCATCACTTTATTTCTAATTTAATTACTTAGAAAAATTTCACAGGCTTGACTAGATTTTGCTATCTTCTTATTTCTCTGAAGACCCCAGAAGATAAAATCGTTTTAAAATTATTTTCATTTCCAAATGATATACAGCAATGATCGATGGCACATCTTGTCACTGGGCCTCTATGCTTTTTGTTTGTTTGTTTGTTTGTTTGTTTTCTGATAGTGTTAACAATGTAATTGTTCTTATTTAAACATTTCCATTCAATGCAATATGGTTTTCAAGAATAACCGTTTTAAACGGATCTTTCTCTAGAGTTCACTTTCTCAAAACAATCTATTCTGCAGTCAGCAGCACCTTAGCAACTTTCTGCCTTAAATATCGTCAGTGAGAGGAGAAAAAAAATGTCTTGAACAAATGTCTCTCCTCAAGTGGGAGAAAGTGACATTGCCAGTGAATAGAGGTGCTGCTTCTTATCTGTGCTTAATAACCTCTCTCACTGGCACCCATTCAGCTGCCACTTAGCACAAAGACAAGTCTGCATGTCATTTAACAGGCTGCATTAATACACCTAACCAATCAATGACTTCTACCCATTCCACAAGGACACAAGTCTGTTACCATTACTAGACACTGTCAACAGAAAATGACACCAGAGTCACAAAAGGCAAAATGATGTCAGTTTAATCAGAGAGCAGACAAAAAGGCAAACAATGCTACCCAGGATAGAAGTGTAACAAGGAGACTCAGAGGTTGGCATAAGCCACTCTTGGCAGGTCCCAGTGAAACCGGCTTGAAATTCAATGATATAAAATCCAATAGAATGACATAGACAATCAGAACTGTTTTCCTCCATTCAATTAAAATGGGTGACTGCTGTTGGCAGAGGGAAAATCTGTAACAAAATATTGGAAGAAGGTGCAACTTGAATAGATTTTATAGGAAATCAAACTATTTTTTCCATTCTAAGAAAAGGACCAGCAAGCTAAATTATATTATTTTAAAATTTGTTTAATCAATTACTTCAGTTTTCTTCCCATGGAAATTAAATCGATGTTTTAAAAAGTCTTATTATATTAAGCCAACAGCTTTGAATTGGAATATGTACACGCTGACAAGATAGCTGCTCACATTAAGTAGTGATAATAATGATGGATCTGTACAATTATGCATGTGGAATAGGCCTCAGAGATGATCTGGCCCAACCTGCTCATTTTACAGCTGAGAGAACCGAATCTAAGACAGTGTGAGTGAAATGCCCAGGAGCACAATGGCAGAGCCGGGTTCCTGGCTCTTGGTCCAGCTCTTTTTCCACAGCACTGTTAAAGGCTCGTGTTTTACAATAATAATGCAGTTTTTATCTAGGAAGAGAGAGCATTTCATTAATTTTCCATATGCGTGTTATGGTTGAAACAGTGAAAAAGGAAATCATTTCAATAAAGTTACTTCAAATAGAACATTCATGAACAATGCAGCAGCATTTTACTGACCCTGGAAGCCTTGTATGATTCCTGTACTACGTCCTCCAAATTCTTGAGGATGTTCAATTCCCCGAAAATACACTAGAGATAAGCACCCCAGCAAAGCCAAGAAGAGCTGCCTGTGAGCAGTGAAGACTTGGGCAAAATGTCAGAAATTCTGTATCCCGATCCCCCACTGCCCTAATCTGAAGTATTTGGCTGGCTCCTCACCCAGTTTTCACAGGGTTCAGTATTTTGGAGTCCTCTCTGACATTGTTCTCAGTACCTCTTTCTGTAGAAGTCCGGAGCTCACTGTGCTGCCCACTTCAGACACCGTTTTCAGCCAAGTCTGGCTCATCCTTTCTTCCAGTTCGATTTCCCCCAGTTTTAAGTCCTGTAGCTCTGGGACGGGTGATACATATGGAGAGCCAGGTGGATAGGCCTTTTCCCCCGGACACATTCCAGACAGCTCCCTGACTTAGGCTGACAGCTTTTCCTGGTAGCTGAAATTGAAATTTGGTTTCAAAGCTTACTCTTCCCTTATTATCTAAAGAAGTCTATCTCAACCTTTTAGAATCCATGCCTTTCTTGAATAAATAAGATATATCTCAAGGACCCTCTGCTTCTGCCGCTGATGCTGATATAAGATTTAAGGGTTATTTGTGACACTAAGAATAGGGTTACTGCTACCCATGAAGCATGTGTTGGGCATTGATATTGGGAGTTCTGTGACAGAAAACTATCTCTTTACATTTAAAAATTTTAAATACAAAATATTTAAAGTGTGTATTCAAGCTTCACAGACCTTCCTCTAAGATTCTAATATGGACTGCCCTCGTTTCCTTCTCCCCAAGCCACAATGGGAGTCTTACTGTATTGTAATCTCTTTCTCCTTTTCCCTATCTCTCTGCCTTTTACCTCTCCCAGAAAAGGTAAATTCATCACAAAGCAGTTTCTTTTTCACATAGTTTCATATATTCTTCCTCCTAACTTTTTTAAAAATTTTTTTAACATTTATTCATTTTTTTGAGAGACACAGAGAGACCATGTGAGGAGGGGAGAGGCAGAGGGAGGGAAACATAGAATCCAAAGCAGGCTCCAGGCTCTGAGCTTGTTAGCACAGAGCCCAATGTGGGGTTCAAACTCATGAACTGTGAGATCATGACCTCAGCTGAAGTTGGACGCTCAACCGACTGAACCACCCAGGTGCCCCCCAACCTAACTTGCTTGGTCAATAACGGCTGTTAGCACCATTACCTCAGGAAGGTCAGCCTTTTATTTTTCCTCTTAATTTTGAGAGTAAACACACATAAACACACGTACACACACATGGAGAGAGAAAGAGAGAATTCTAATTATCATGGCTAATTAGTGTAAATATAGTTCCAGGAAAATTAAAAAAAAAAAGATATTACCCTTACCTTAATATTAGGAAGAATAATCATTGAGTGTTACCAACTTCTGCATTCCTTTAACGTTTCTAAAAGTTGTAGCAAAATCCTTCCTTATTTCTGCTTTAATACTTTTATTACCCATATAAATTGTCATTCTGCTTCATTCTGCCTCATTTAATTATAATGTTAAAATGTTGATAACTTTTTCACTAAAAATATACAGTCTTAAATTCTAAGTTAAACACAAACCTTACATGTAAAGTAAATGGATCCTAAATTCTAAATAATCAACTTATAACCTTTCCCCAAAGCCACCATTTTGTAAACTGAGGCTAGTCTGGATAGGGTGATTTTTTAAATCTAAAAAACAATTTAGAAAAATGGCATTTCAAGATATTATATGGGAGCAGACTTAATGTTCATTGACAGATGAATAAAGAAAATGTAATATATACATACAGTGGAATATTATTTGGCATTTAAAAAGAAGGAAATGCTACCATTTGCAACAACATAGATGGCCTTGGAAAACATCGTGTTAGGTGAGATAAGCCAGTCACAAAAGGACAAATATTGCATTGTTTTACCTATTTGAAGAATTTAAAATAGGCTCATAGAAGCAGGAGTGTGGGAGGAGCAGAGAGAGAGAGAGAGAGAGAGAGGGAGACACAGAATCTGAAACAGGCTACAGGCTCTGAGCTGTCAGCACAGAGTCTGATGTGGGGCTTGAACCCGGGAATGGTGAGATCATCACCTGAGCCAAAGTCCAACGTTTAACTGACTGAGCCACTCAGGTGCCCCTGGAAGTTTGTACCTCTTAATCCCCTTTACCTATTTCACCCAGCCCCCTCCCCGCCACGTCCCTTCCCCTCAGGCAACCATCAGTTTTTTATCTGTATTTATGAGTCTGTTTCTGTTTCTTTGTTTTACTTTTTAGGTCATATATATATATATATATATATATATATATATATATGTCTGTCCATGTTGTGGCAAATGTGTATCCATTTCTAATAAACTCTCAGATGATGCTAAGTGTGGTCAATTAGCCACACTTTGTTCCATATGAGAATCTATATGGGACCTTATGATCTTTAATACATATCAATTAAACTAATAGATCTAATTTTAATTTTCAGACTTGAAATCTTTGGGCTTTAGAGTCAATTTAACTTAAATTCTAGTTTGCAGTCCTTTGATGTCATGGAAAGTTGAGGTGATGTTGGCTTTGTCTGTGTGCATATTGCCTATTTCAAATATTTATATTTTTAATATGATTATTGTAATACTTCCCTTGAATTCATCAATCTGGAAGGCATTTTCCAAAAACAGAATATGAGAAATGATGTGACAATAAAGTCCAAGCATAGATTTTAAACCGATGTCACCAAGTTTTGTCTTTTTATGACAAGTCTTAAGATTTAAAGTACAGCAAGGTTTGAAAAAACACCTTTGGTTCTTCTAGTAGTATATGCTACAGTTCAGGAGCAGTCAAACTACTACTTCACTGAAAATCTTCTTTAAATAGCACTGGTATAGAGGCTGGAAAAAAGCATGCAATATTAAAAATATGACAAGAAGAGAAGACTAGAGAGGAAAGAGAAATGTCAAATTGTAAAAATCCATTTGAGTGGAAAAGAAACATGTTCTTGGTAGGGGTACATCATGTTGGGCTTATGTACTGCAATGAAGATGAATAAGGTATGAGAAAAAAGATCCTACTCATAATTAATTGAGCTTATGAACTCTTGTGGGTTTTTTTTCTGATTCAGCACATTGATACATTTGTAAAATATAAAAGTCTCAAAGGAAGAAAGGCACCCATAGCTGTCATCATTCCTTAGGCTGTAATCCTAAACAAGATATGAGAGAAATGCAAGTGACTTTTTATAAAGTTCCATTAGATATGGCAGGAAGGGGAGTAAGTGATTACCTCTCTTCTTTTAAATTTTTCATCCTGAAGTAACTTTAGATTTTCAGTAGACTCACAAGGATAGTACTGAGAGCTATTAGACACCTTTACTCAGCTTCCCCTAAAGTTCACATCTTCAAAAAACATTTCATCAAAACTAAGAAATTAACACTGGTGCAATGCTGTGAGCTAAACTACAGACTTTGTATAATGTTCATCAGTTTTTCCAGTAATGTCATTCCTGTATTCCAAGGAATCCAATCTAGTTTACTGCATGGCCTGTGTTCATGAAGTTTCCTTTATCTCTGCAAATTAGGACAATTTCTTAAATCTTTCTCTGTTTTTAATGTCATGGACATTTTTGTAATGTACTCATGAGGCATTTTATAGACTGGCCCTCCATTTGGATTTTCTCATTATTAGATTGGGGTTATAGATTTTTAAAAAGAATACCACAGGGGCACTTAGGTGACTCTGTTGGTTAAGCATCCAACTTCGACTTTGGTCATGATCTCATGGTTCGTGGGTTTGAGCCCCGTGTTGGGCTCTGGGCTGACAGCTCAGAGCCTGGAGCCTGCTTTGGATTCTCTCTCTCTCTTTCTCTTTCTCTCTCTCTGCCCTTCCCCCACTCACACTCTCTCTCTCTTTCAAAAATAAACATTAAAAATTTTTTTAAATAAATAAATAAAAAGACCACCACAGAGGTGAAGCTACCTTCTCATTGCATAACATCAGAGAGTACATGATATCAACATAACTGATTACTGTTGGTGTTAAACTTGATCACTTGGTTACGATGGTTTCTGCATGATTTCTCCACTGCATAATTATTCTTTTTTCCATTTCCACACTATAAGCATGAATTGATCACTGAATTGAGCCCACCCTTAAAGGAGGGGTGGATTTAATTAAGATCCACCTCCTGGAGAGAGGAGTACTGTGTTATGCAAAATGATATCCTTCAAAGATGTCCCTTTCCTAATCCCTAGAACCTGTAAATATGCTTTTCTCTGGCTGTCTTCAAGATTTCCTCTTTGTCTTTGTTTTCAACAGTTTGAAGATATATACTTGTGTGTGCACTTTGTATTTATCCTGTTTGACTTTACCCGAGCTTCTTGGATCTGAAGTTTAACACTATTACTAACTTTGGAAATTATCAGCCATTATTTCTTAAGATAATTTTTCTGTTTTGTTTTTTTTGTTTTTTCCTCCTTCTGGAATTCTGATGATGTATTCTTTAGATCATATGGTATTGTTAATGAATGCTCTGTTGTGTTTTCTCCCCCCAACCCATTCCACTAACTTCTCTATAGTCTTCAGTTTGGATAATATCTACTGAACTATTTTCATTCTTACTGGTTATTTTCTTGGTTGTGTTTAGTCTGCAGATGAGCACTTCAAAGACATTCGTTACCTCCACCTAATGTTCTTGATTTCTAGTATTTCCAATTGACTTTTTCTTAAAGTTTCTATCTCTGCTGAAATTCTTTGCCTGTTCTTGCATATCTTTACATTTTTTAATCAAAATCTTTAACTGTTAATTGTGGCATTTTAACTTCCTTACCTGAAAGTTCCAAGGTTTTTGTCCTATATGAGTCTTGATCTGATGGTTGATTTATTTCTTTAGACTGTGTTTTTTCTTGCCTTTTTATATGCAACATATTTTTTTTTGGCATGCCAGACATGGTGTATAGGACCATTTATACTGATGTATCTCATGTTTATGTTTGGAGCTGAATATGCCTTTCCTTCCTGTAAACTTTTAATTTGGGAGTATTGTGGCTAATAAGATCAGGAGTGGGGTTTGAAGCATATTGTTATACTTAACATCACTGCACCAGAAGCTTCAAATTATTCCAGTGATATCTTGTGTTTATGATATTGATTTATGTGTCACATGTTTTTCTCTCTGCTTGCACTGAACTTGATTTTAAGTCTTTTTGCTTCTTAGAGAGATTCTATGCCTTGCAGCACTTTCAGCCATATTCTACTGCCATTATTTCCTAATAATTGTTAGCGTGGAAGGGTGATGGGAGTGAGGAATGCACTCTCTTGTTTGAGTGAGTCTTAATATTAGGCAGTCTATTGAACCCATTAGACTGGAACTTGAACCTGGGTCTCCAGGTAAAGCCTGCACAACTGACATTACTTCTCTTCCACTGTAGGCTTGGACCCAACATATACCACTACCCTTCCCCCAAGGATAGAGAGTTTTTTATTCATATCCCCCTCTTTCAGCAGTTAAGTGTCTGCCAGGCCTTCAGTTTTCTTTTCTTTCCTTCCTGTAGATTAAGGCTTTTGTGCCTCAGGTGATATAAGACAAATGGGTATGGACAGGGTTTCTCTCCTTTCCTCTAGCCACTGAAGATTTCTACCAGAGTCCACAGGCTACTGTTTTTGTTTTCCTTCCTAAGGTGTTTTTTTTTTCTTTTTTTTCTTTAGGGCATAAGGATTGGATCTGGACAGAGTATCTGTAGTGGGTATGTGTCCCCTCATCCAGCCAACACCATGAAGAAAGCTTTCTCAGGATTCATCCTGATATTCTCATTGATCAATTAGTGGAGCTCCTGAGAGAGGAAGCCTGAATGTGGCTGGGAATCCTACCTATGCCCGTGGTCCTCAGGTGCCTTACACTGTCTTGAGAGCCCACAGTTAGAGGTTTAGCAATTTATTAAAAATTCTTCACTGGAAGCACCTGGTTGGCTCAGCTGGCTGAATGTCCGACTCTTGATTGTAACTCAGGTCATGATCCTAGGGTCGTGAGATGAAGCCCGCCTCAGGCTCCATGCTGAATGTGGACCCTGCTTAAGATTCTCTCTCTCTCTCTCTCTCTCTCTCTCTCTCTCTCTCTCTCCCCCTCTCCCCTGCTCCTACTCTCTCTCTCTCTCTAAAATAAATAAATAAATAAATAAATAAATAAATTCTTACTGAATCTTCTTTCCTACTTATATGATGGCCAGTGGCATCTGACCTGCATAAGGAATTGCTTAAGTTTCTTTCTACCTCATGGCACCCTCTCCAGATTTCAGGTTAGTTTGTTCTGCAACCTCAGTTCTTTGATGAGCTTCAGAAAACCATTAGTTTGAAGATTGTCCAGTGTTTTCTTTTGGAACAGTGGGAAGTGACACTCTTCATTTCCTTGTATCTCTGAATTAAAATTGGAAGTGGGGCCCCTGGCTGGCTCAGTCAGTAGAACATGTGACTCTTGATATACAGGTTATGAATTCAAGCCCCACATTGGATAAAGAAAAAAAATAAAAATAAAATTGGAATTGGATTATTTCCTTTTAAATTTGAGAAAATATTAGCTTGTAAGTGTTCTTTAGTATTGTTTGGTCACTTTGTGATAAGTCCTGGGGATGGAGTGATTCCAAAAGTCAGGCAGAAGTCAGGAATATTCTTTTCTTGATTTTCCCAGCTCCCGCTTCATGGGACAGGAAACAATAGGATGCTCATAAGTATTGTTTGAAAAACGTGAGATAGATGCATTTGTCAAATGCATTTGGAAAAATGATTGCTTTAACTCTATTACACAATTTTTCTTACTGCAAATTTTCCAAAGCCTTTAATATGTAAATGTGTCTGGTAAATCAACAACAATAACAATACATTTTCAAACTTACTTCAACAAAAAATGCATTTTCCACCCTCTGGAAATGTCTGGGAAGTTATTTGCTGGCAGAATATTCTTTTTAATACCTGTCTAATGTAATTAAATAATATATAAAGTACAGTTGGCTCTCTATTTGTCACATGGTGAATCTTCATATCCATTCCTGCTTTGATGGAACTTTCTCCTCTGAATAAACTCCTGAGGTTTCAGGCAGGTCTGAGAGACATGGGGCTCCTGATGCAACACCTATTTGGATGGGCCTAAAGTGGGAAGGGGGTGGGAGGTTTACCTAGAAACCCAGTGGTTATACGGCATAATTGTTAATTTCACTGGCTACACCTGAAGTTGACTCTGAAAATAATTGCCAAATTATTATGTGTTATGTGAAAAATGGGTAGAAAAATGTGGTATCAAAAATTGGCTTCACATTGAGCCATTTCATTGTCCCAGCCTCTGAGACTGTGCGTGAATGCTGTAGCTCCCTTTTAAAAGAAAACCAATAATGTACGTTTTTAGTCACCACTTTTATTAACATTTCTTAACCAGCTAGTTGCAATGATGCTAATTCTTCCTGGGTTTTGATATTTGAAATATGAAAAAAAAAAAAAGTTTTTTGGTGATGGATGGATATGCTAGCCACACCTTCATTTCACTTTCATAACAAATTGTCAGAGAAAGCTAGATTTAAAAGCTGGCCAAACAATGTTAAGAAACCCACCCGTGTTATTATGGTAGCGAAAAAAACCATTTCAAAAGGCAACAAGCTTTTGTGTTTGTTGTTTGTTTTTGTGTTTTTTTACTGGGAGTTGAGAAGGCTTACAGTCAAGAGTTCATGTCTCGAGCACCCCAGGATATGAGGAGATGCTGGTTCAGTGCTGGTTTTTCAAGGTTAAAACTTGCTTTGTATAGTCATCAATTCATCTCAAATTGGTTTCCTGCAAATGTCAGGTAAGTCAGCTGGCAAGGACAAAGAAAAAATTCAAAATCCAGACCATCACACTCTCTTCATTTTATTTAATTAGCTATTTTCTTTAGGAAGAAAACATCAGAGGTTTTATTTTATGGTCACTTCTGAAGGATTCTGGAGATATCACGTAGACATGGTCTCAGAAGAGTTTCTTTCCTACTGCAGGCAACCTCTGTAGTTGGCTGTGCAGTCTTATATTACTTTAAGAGTGTGTAACTTTTGAGTCAGAGGTTCTCATGGCATGAAAAGCCTGGGCTGGCCTCAGGGGATTTGTCACACTTTATTTAGCTCAAGCATGGACTCAGAAACCTGGAAAATGTGCTCTACTTGGCAGCCCAGCACTGCTTGCAAGTCGTAAAGTTCAAGCTATCAAAGAAGTTTTCAAGGTGACAATTATATAACATCATACATGACCTTCACAACAAGTCTTAGGTTGGGAAATCTATGCTGAGGGGTTTCCCTCCTGCTGGCACGGACCCTGCCTCCTCTCTTAAACATGCAGTTGGACAGAAAACAGTCTGGCTATATGTAACCCATTTGTTCTACGCCATACTAGCTAAGGAAAGGGTTTTATCGTTACAAAGATAGTAACACACGTTACCTTCCTGCTACCTTACCTGATAATTTAAAATAATCACAGTATTCAAATACCTCCCTTCTGGTTTGTAAGAGATGGTAGTGGTCTAAGATTTGCTCACAAAAGGAATCCTTCGAAAAGATTAGACTGACGACTATTATAATTGGACTATTATAGAGGCAATAAACTGGCTTAATCTACAAAATATAAAAATCTAAGAAGGTATAAAAGGAATGGAGATTTCACTTAATCGGGGATGTGAGCTGGGAGAATGCTATTTAGTCTTGATTAAGCAGAGTTGAATTAATTTTTTGTAGGTAATTCTTTTCAGTGGGATTTAATGACTTTGTATTAAGCACATGAAACTGTATAGATATATCTCATATATAGAAATATTGTGTTGAGTTTTTTCATGGGTTTTTGTTTGCTTTGTATTTAGTGTTTAGCACCTTATTTGATATGAAAAGAATATCAAGATATTTGATGTCAAAACAATGTCAGGCTTAGAGTACAACCATTTGTGACCTGTATTTTAGCGATTAGAGGGTTGTGCGAAGTATGAATGTGCATCTTTTCCCTTGGATACATTTATTGAGTACCTACTATATTCAAGAAATGTTTCTCTGAACTGTAGTGTAGTAGTGGGGGAAAAAAAGATTAAAAAAACCCTCTGGCTTCTCTTTTCTTGTCTTCTTCAGACAATATTATGTTTGTTTCTTCTCGTTTTATGAAAACTGCAGAAGCTTCACACTCTTGCCAAAAAACCGCAATGGACTCTGCAAACCACACCCAGGAATGGCAAGAGAGAGAGGAGAGGCCCCTGGAATTGACAACAGTGTAAAGGAAGTTAGAGTGTTTCTAGAGCTCTTTGCTTCACGTGCAGTCAAGGGTGACCCCCAAGAAGTGAGAATAAAAGAGGTAAAAAGAGCACTTTCTGTTAAATAAGGCCCGGGGACTGGGGTTGAATCCTAAAATTTGAGGCCCGCTTATATTGTGGTAGTATTTTACAGGATCAGGGCTTAGAAGAGAGGCTTAACAGAAAATACTTTATTTTTGAAGAAAGCCCCCCTTTTTTTCTCATGTCTATTTTTCACTTTTTCCTCCTATCAATCAACATATTGCCTTTCCTTATAATGTCATTTTTATTCTGTTATACCATAAAACAAAACTAGCAAACAAAACTCAACCGAAATACAACAAAACTACTCTTAGGGACTACTTTAATCAATTGAATAAAGTTTCTGTTATAACTTTTGAGATTACTTTTTATTTTGTTTATAATTTTTTTCAATGTTTATTTATTTTTGAGAGAGAGACACACACAAGCACAAGTGAGGGAGGTGCAGAGAGAGAGGGAGACACAGAATCTGAAGCAGGCTCCAGGCTCTGAGATGTTAGCACAGGGCCTGACGCGGGTCTTGGGCTCACAGACGGTGAGATCATGACTTGAGCCAAAGTCAAACACTCAACCAACTGAACCACCCAGGTTCCCCAGGAGATTACTTTCTCTTTAACAATAGTTTAGGCATGTTGTAGATTTTCATGCCACTGCCTATTCAGTTGAAATATACTGGTATATTTTCATTTGAATTCTCTTTTTTAATGGTTTTTTTTTTTTTTTTTTTTGAGAGAGAGAGAGAGACAGAGAGGGAACGTGTGTGCAGGTTGGGGAGGGACAAAGAGAGAGGGGGACAGAGGGTCTGAAAAGGGCTTTGCACTAATAGAGAGCCCAGTGTGGGGCTCAAACCCATGAACCATGGGATCTTGTCTTGATCTGAGCTGATGTCAGACGCTCAACCAACTGAGCCACTCAGGTGCCCCTATTTTCATTCTAATTCTTAACAAAACAGAGGCATCTATCCCTGCTTCTATTAACATATATCAGGTATACAGAATTTAAATCTCTCAGTTTGAATTTATATCCTACAAAAAACTTTTTTGTTTCTAATATAAATGTTTGATCTTTATCTCAACACTACAATTTAGGCTATTTCCTGATATCTGCCAAAGAGCCCTTGTGGGTGGAGTTCATAATGAAAAGTTAAAAAGATTCTTCTTGAGAGAACAAAAACCTGACATTTTTATAGCCCCAAGGAAAAATTCTATATGATATATACAATAAAATTAAAGTTAAGAGAACTTATTTTAGTATGAATACTTTTTTTTTTTAAGTGAAGGAAACACTCTTCATCATTGAGTTCTGATGATGTACAAAATGCATATATTCTAGATAATTTTTGACATCCAAACCTCCAGTCAAGCTACACAAACTTTACTTTCTTGGACATTGATTGATCCTCTGAAGACTTTTCAAGGTCTAGTAACTTGAAAAAATATCCTAGGAATTAGTGAAGCTCTTCTCAGCATTGGAAATCTCTGATATAATTGGGAATGAGTACATCCTTGAGATCTGAGATGATGGTTTTGTGTATAATAAGCCTGAGATTCTTAGAACCTCCAATTTACACCGCGCCCATGCAACAATTAACCAAAACAATTACTTAAAAAATGATGCTAGTTTTCTCTAATACTTCCCTTTGCTACTTAAAAAAAATTTCTTTAATGTGAATTTATTTTTGAGAGAGAGAGAGAGAGAGCGAGCACAAGCTGGGGAGGGGCAGAGAGAGAGGGTGACACAGAATCCAAAGCAAGCTCCAGGCTCTGAGCTGTCAGCACAGAGCCCAAAGTGGGGCTTGAACTCACAAACTGCAAGATCATGACCTGAGCCACAGTTGGACACTCAACCGACTGAGCCACCCAGGCGCCCCCTACCTTTGCCACTTCTAATTGACTCTATGTGTATTATTTTGGTCGTGTCTCAGTTGTGTGAATAGGGGAAAAGAGTTCCTGGATAGAAGAAAATAGTGTATGCCAAAAAATTGCAGGTTCTGGGTAAGTATCAGTGGGAATCATGAGAACATGGGTGGGAGTGGATTGTAGGTTATAAGGAAAAGTTAAAGATATGGAGGCAGTTATTCTTTACCCTGGATTCACTGGTCTAGCCAGGATATTTGAGTGGTTCTAATGATTTGTCTGCATTCTTTTATTAAGGCATGGAAATGATGATGGATTTATATCAATATGATGTAATTACTAGAAGTTCTTTGGCATTTTATTTAGGAAGAGGCAGAAGGCTAAGAGAAGAAAGAAAGAAAGAAAGAAAGAAAGAAAGAAAGAAAGAAAGAAAAAGGGAGAGAGAAAGAGAAGAGGGAAGGAAGGAGGGAGGGAGGGAGGAAGGAAGGAAGGAAGAAAGAGAAAGAAAGAAAGAAAGAAAGAAAGAAAGAAAGAAAGAAAGAAAGAAAGAAAGAAGAGGGAGGGAGGGAGGGAGGAAGGAAGGAAGGAAGGGAGAGAGAGAGAGAAAGAAAGAAAGAAAGAAAGAAAGAAAGAAAGAAAGAAAGAAAGAAAATCTTGTTAGTTCTCATATGGCAAGGAGAGAAATATACATTTACTTTTTTGCCCATTTTTCATGTTAACTCTCCTGATCACCTACAGATACTTTAATTATATTAGTATTCAGTAAACACCAACTGATCCGCTATATTTTTAACACACATACTAATTGGACCTGCCAAGCAAGAACTAGTAAGTATTTTAGGTAGCCTAGTAACAAACATGCCTGTTAGCAGCAATAAGATAAATACTTCAATGGTTCAGGGGTCTGCTAAATAAGTAAAATCCAATGATATAGGTCTTGCTGAGACATATCTTTTAAACTTAATGAAAATGATTTGAATCTTGAAAGTTGGTACCACTAAAACTCTCAGTTTTGGTCCTTTTGGTAGACCTCTTTGGATTGCCATGGCAACATTTATCTTATTTAAAAATCTTGCTCAAAAAAATAAAAATAGAAATCCTGCTCCAACACATTGACCAATTCAAACAGATTTGTCCCGGGGCTGACAACCAATGTCTCTTCTTGGTCATCCCAATGCTAGTGCAGTAGGTACATGAGCATAGGCACATAGGTGCAGGGATGGAGATTATGCATTGGCTCAGAAATATGGAATTAACCCTGCCAAGAATCTTCTAGCTGCTGTCACCGATGGATATCCAAATGTCAGTAGCAGAGAATGTGGCTGAGCTTTGATTCACACTATTACTTAGTGAGATTTACCAGCAGATTGATTACATAGGCTCCTTCTCCCTTGAAAGGAATGATGATTTTGTCCCTACTGAAACTGACAAAAACTCTGGACATGGATTGCATCCCTTACCTGCAACACTTCAGAATACGGTAACAAGGGCTTACAGAACACTGAAGATAGCAAGCACAGAAAACATGTATTCCACTTATGGAAAAATAGACATGTATAATGCTTTTATTTTACAGCCCAATGTGCATCAGTGGGAAATATGTAAAAAAAAAATTGTGGTATATTACAATGGAGTATTACACTTTATTTAAAATGAATATATTAGATTTAATTCTATCAGTAAAGGTTTGTGGTAAATATATTCTTTGTATATTTTAGCTTTCTTGTGTTTAACATTTTGGAAATTAAATATGTCTATATATATTTTTTCTAGAATTATCTGATATAGTAGTTTCAAACCAAATGTGGATACTCACTAGGACCAAAAACTATGGGAAATGTAAAAACATTTCCTTGGTATAGCTTCTTTTGAATTTAGGGGCGCCTGGGTGGCTCAGTCGGTTAAGCATCCGACTTCGGCTCAGGTCATGATCTTGTGGTCCATGAGTTCGAGCCCCGCGTTGGGCTCTGGGCTGATAGCTCAGACCCTGGAGCCTGTTTCAGATTCTGTCTCCCTCTCTCTCTCACCCTCCCCTGTTCATGCTCTGTCTCTCTCTCTGTCTCAAAAATAAATAAAATGTTAAAAAAAATTGAATTTAAAGCTGACACCAATCATGACTGAGAATAATTACATTTGTACAGACATTATCAAACTTCCCTGATAAGAATTAGATGATGAATGTATTAAATGATACAATTCCAAGCCTTACACCTGGATATTAATATTTATTTAGCTATCTGTGGTGAAGCTAAGGATTTTGACTTTGTAACTGAACTAAGTTGTTCATAACATCAGATCAAATGGGGAAATAATACACTGAACTGTAACATTAGGGAAGCCTCAACAACAAATTGAGGGCTTTAAGACTTAAGCATGGAATGGGTAATATTTTTATGACAGGCATGTTAAATTACAGTGTTTATTGCATTGTCTTTTTGTTCTCTTGGTTCACATTTTTTAAGCTCAATTTTTATACTTAAGCTATGATGTCAATTTATGTTTTATTTTTTCACAATTAAGCATTGTCTTACGTAAAATTTGAAACTTGAATGCCTGCTTTTTCCTGAACTCTAATATATGCTATAAAAATCATGCAAATAATAATGGTGTTATAAATTACTCACCTGGCCAAAAATTATGAAATGAAAAGTGAAATATTTCTGCTTTGATAGTGAAAATAATGTTAATTATAGACAAACAATTTCATCCTTCCTTAAGAGTGGATATAGTCATCTTAAAAGCCAGATAATAAGGTTGACTTATAACACTTCATTTCATATAGTTAAAAGTGAAATGAAAGAAATAGATATATCCCTCCATACCTTGATGTTTCAAAGCAGAAAATAATTTCCATGAGCACCTGGGAACTCTTAAGGCAGTTAGCACTAAATTTCAAAGTGATAAACCAGATACATTGCTGTGCTACGAAGTAATAGATGATGTCACATAAACACAGGATAAAATATACATTATATGCTTCTTTGGCTGTCCTTTGCATAAACAGCCTCAGAGTTTTCTGGTTCTTGAGAATAAGGGTGTATCATAGAAATTTAAAGTTTTATCTGTTAGCATTTTTTCTTTTTTGGTACATAAGTTAAAATCTCTGATCTAGCATATGCAATACTATAACACACTAATTTTCAATCTGATGAGGTGCCTTCTATATATAAAACTGTTAGTAAAAAATACATTATATCCTGTGATTTCAAGTTGTAAATTTTATAGAAAATGAATATCTTGTTTGTTGTTTAAACACAAGAAATACACATCCCCAAAGGCAAGGGAATTAAAAGCAAAAATGAACTACTGGGACCTTATGAAGATAAAAAGCTTCTGCACAGCAAAGGAAACAACCAACAAAACTAAAAGGCAATCGACGGAATGGGAAAAGATATTTGCAAATGACATATCAGACAAAGGGCTAGTATCCAAAATCTATAAAGAGCTCACCAAACTCCACACCCGAAAAACAAATAACCCAGTGAAGAAATGGGCAGAAAACACGAATAGACACTTCTCTAAAGAAGACATCCGGATGGCCAACAGGCACATGAAAAGATGCTCAACGTCGCTCCTTATCAGGGAAATACAAATCAAAACCACACTCAGATATCACCTCACGCCAGTCAGAGTGGCCAAAATGAACAAATCAGGAGACTATAGATGCTGGAGAGGATGTGGAGAAATGGGAACCCTCTTGCACTGTTGGTGGGAATGCAAATTGGTGCAGCCACTCTGGAAAACAGTGTGGAGGTTCCTCAAAAAATTAAAAATAGACCTACCCCATGACCCAGCAATAGCACTGCTAGGAATTTACCCAAGGGATACAGGAGTGCTGAGGCATAGGGGCACTTGTATCCCAATGTTTATAGCAGCACTCTCAACAATAGCCAAATTATGGAAAGAGCCTAAATGTCCATCAACTGATGAATGGATAAAGAAATTGTGGTTTATATACACAATAGAGTACTACGTGGCAATGAGAAAGAATGAAATATGGCCTTTTGTAGCAACGTGGATGGAACTGGAGAGTGTGATGTTAAGTGAAATAAGCCATACAGAGAAAGACAGATACCATATGTGTTCACTCTTATGTGGATTCTGAGAAACTTAACAGAAACCCATGGGGGAGGGGAAGGGAAAAAAAGAGGTTAGAGTGGGAGAGAGCCAAAGCATAAGAGACTGTTAAAAACTGAGAACAAACTGAGGATTGATGGGGGGTGGGAGGGAGGGGAGTTTGGGGGATGGGTATTGAGGAGGGCACCTTTTGGGATGAGCACTGGGTGTTGTATGGAAACCAATTTGACAATAGATTTCATGTATTGAAAAAAAATAAAAAAATAAAACACAAGAAATAATATTTTGAGCTAAATTAATAACAAACAAGAAGCAACCAACGTTTTTTACTATTTTATTTGCTAATCAAAGCCTTTCTTAAAGCTGTATCTCTAGCATTTATATTTATGTGAGTTAAAAAAATTGTTCTTTTTTTTCTATTCAGGTATGACATTGCCAAAGAAAGCAATTTTTTTTTCATTATCTGACAAAATGAATACGTATGATATGTTCTATATCTCTTCAATAGGGTTTTCTCCAGACGATTAAGGAACACTAATTACGTTCAGGGTAGATATTTTTAGCACAAATTGCTTTCTTCAATATCTGTAACATAAAGCTTTTAGTAGTGAGTATTTTATAAACTGAAAGTTAGGTAAGTATTCAGGGTTATAGGTCCTTGTGGTGAACTCCCATGATGTTTTAACCAAATGAAAACACTGTCTTGAATAGATCATAGTAACTATATAGATCATTAAGTTTATTTCATAAAAAATTATAATTCACAACTCTGATCCTTGTTAAAATACTTTTCTAATTCTGCCTTTGTCTTTCTTGAGTATCATTTTTCATATCTGAGATATTATCTACCTTAAGATATGGGAACACTATTGTTTTCTATTCAAAGGATTTTGAAGTGCTACAATGTCCATAAGTACTTGAAAATTCTTCATCACATCTGCAAGGGCTTTTTGGGAAGTTAAAAGAAGAAACAGGTTATTCAAGTGGAAAAGATGAAATTGGATCCCTGCCTCAGACAAATAAGGCACCAGGTAGGTTCAAGATGAAATGTCAAAATATAAAACTTTAAATTTGTCAGTAAATTTTTTAATTAATTATCTTTTGAATATTGTGTAGAAAAACACTTATTGAATAAGATACAAAAAAAGCTTAACAAATTTGACTCTATTAAAATTAAGAACTCTTGTTTATTAAAATACACATTAAAAGAAGGTGAAAAAGGATCCTATACACTGAAAAAATATAGTTATAATTGTTTTCTATCAAAACTACATAAAAACATCAGCAAATCAATGAAAAGAACACAGACACAAAATAGAAAAAAATGGACAAAAGACACAAATGTGTATATTACTTAAGGTCTAAAAAAAAAAGACAACCTCATCTATGATCAGCAAAATATACAAAAACAACTTTATGACATTCTGTCATATTTCTATTACACTGGCAAAATTTAATCTGGCATTACCAGGTGTTAGGGACAAGAGGATCCACAGAATCCCTTATATGTTATTTGTTGGAGAGTTCATTGATTTACCACCGAAACAGTTTGATTTATAAAATAAACAGCATTATTTTCATAAGTTGATTGTTCTTACATCCTGCAACACAGAAAACCCTATCTAGCTATGTCCACAAAAGATTCTTTTGTGCCTGCATATCAAAGACAGGCTCAGAAGTATGATACCACTAAAGTTCACAACAACAAAAACTTGGAAACAACTCAAGTGCCCATTAATGGACCTGACATTTAAGAAATAAATTATCATTGTATAACCAGAAAATGGTATATTACACAACAATTAAAGCTAAATCTAAGACTATGGATGAATTTTACCAATATAACACCAAGTGAAAAAATTTTTTGAAGTGATATCCTTTTGTAGTGAAAGAAAACTCAAGATACATTTTTTAGACATATATGGAGCTGAAGATTTAGAATGAATAGTGGAGGGGGGAATTGGTATGAGAGCAAAAAACCATTTGGTTAGATATCGTTTATTTTCAAAGTACTAGATGTTATTTTGGATGATGTTTAAGATTGTTAATTACACAATTAAAATATACTAGTACATAAACAAGGACATATAAGCCAATCATACCTAGGCAATTGATTAAAATATTTCGTAAATCAAAGATTTTGATTAATCAGTTCTGAATAATGAGCAACCATTGAAAATTAATAACTGTGGAAGAGTAGCTGCCTCCTCCCATACCTCAATAACACTTTAAAAATTTTTTGTATCACACCGTTATATTATTTATGTAACTGCGTACACTAAAACAGGTATTCTTTATCTTATATGGGCTTAAAAACTATTTCTCTATCCCTTTGTCTCTCTGTTTTTGTGGTATTATTTTAGACTTCAATGTTAATATCACACACTTGAACATGCAGTGAAGGAATATAAGTCATACCTAGTCAGACGTCCCCCCCTCCGCCCTGCCCCCAAAAGGTTTTCACCAGGACGGTGCATACAATTGTGCCATTTACTATTGCAGCCTTCTCTTTCTCTATGTTGTGGACACAAGAAGCTGGAGGGGAAAAGATAAAACTGTTTTCTGGGTTAGGTGTGGTAAACCATTCTGCAAGTCATATATTTATCAGAGCTAATGTAGCATTTTTTAAAAAAAAGAATTAACAGACTTTTTTCTTTAGAGCAGTTTTAGGTTCCCTGCAAAAATCAGCAGAAAATGGTTTCCATATATTCCCTGCAGCCACACACAACCTTTCTTCACTATCGACATCTCCCACAGACTGATACATTTGTTATAATGGACGAACCACATTGACACATCATTATCAACCGAAGTCCACATTTTACCTTAGAACTCATTCTTGGTGCGTATCCTGTGGGTTTTGACAAATACAAAATGACATGCAATCATTTGTTGGTATCCTTTAACTACCCTTTATTATTGAAGTATAGTTAATAAACAGTACAGAGAGAAAGGGGCGCCCGGGTGGCTCAGTCAGTTAAAGCATCAGACTCGGTATCGGCACACGTTGTGATCTCACAGTCCTGAGATCCAGCCCTGTGTCAGGGTCTGTGCTGACAGTGCTGAGCCTGCTTAGAATTCTCTCCCTCCCTCTCTGCCCCTCCTCCACTGGCACTCTCTCTCAAAATAAATAAATAAACTTAAAAAAATAGAGAGAGAGATGAAATGTACAACATAGGGAATGTAGTCAATAATACTGTAATAACCTTTTATAGTGACAGGGGCAACTACACTTATCATGGTAAGCACTGAGTAATGTAAACAACTGTCAAATCACTGTTGTACACGTGAAACTAATATATCATTATATGTCAACTTTTTTAATAAAAATGTTTATTTATTTATTTTTGAGAGAGAGAGAGAGAGAGAGAGATACAGAGCAGGGCAGAGAGAGAGGGAGAGAGAAAATCCCAAGAAGCCTTCACAGTGTCAACACAGAGCCCGACATGGAGTTTGATCCCACGAACCATGAGACCGTAACCTGAGCCAAAATCAAGGGTTGGATCTTAACTGACTGAGCCACCCAGGAGCCCCTCATTGTGTCTCAACTTTTAACTCCCCTTTCGAAAACCTTTGGGATTCTACCATGTTAGATTATACTCTCTATTCTTATAATATGTACAGCATTGTCTTCATTTGTTATTACACATTTGTCTTCCCTACTATTATGTTGATAAATACACAAAAGGGCCTATACCTTGTGGTTTTTCATAGCTTCAGAATTTATCAGAATGCCTTACAAATAGCAGAATCCCTATTAATGCCTATTAAATAAGTAGGACCTGGATATACAACTCATATTATGCCTATCCTTTTTCATCTACTTCATCAGAGTCCCCTGATGATTCATGGTTTAAAAAAAAGAGTCAAGGGGTGACTGGGTGGCCTAATCCGTTAAGCGACCAACTTTGGCTCAGGTCATGATCTCACAGTTTGTGAATTCAAGCTCCACGTAGGCTCTGTGCTGACAGCTTGGAGCCTGGAGCCTGCTTCAGATTCTGTGTCTCCCTCTCTCTCACTCCTGCTCACTCTCTGTCTCTCTCTCTCTCATTCAAAAATAAATAAAACATTTAAAAAATTAAAAATAAATAAATAAAATGAAAAAGTCAAGCTAGGACAATGTCTTGTTTTTGACATCAAAGCAGAAATAATTTTTCTCGTAACCAAGTGATAAGGACACCAAAATGGAAAGACTGTCCCTTGAAAGGAAAAAAAATACTAGAGCTAAGTGTAAAGACTACTGAGAGCAGCCTGTTGCAACAACTGTAGGATGGCAGAGTGAAGGGAGGTACAAGAAGTCAGCACACAAATGTGCACTAAAAAGAGTTTCCAGTACTTTGTCATGAAAGTCAACTTTGAGAGAACTGCAGACAGAGCAAGCCCCCGTGTTGCAATCAGGGACTGCGGAGATTTTAGAGCAAGAGGATCTGGGCCTAAGGTGAGCCACAGAAGCAGAGTTGCACACAATGACAAGGTCTGCAAATAACAGCTGCAAATCAAAGAGCAATCTCCATGTGTGCACCGTGTGGAAGGGACTGGAGGTTACAGATTGGTCTTTTCCGCTTCACCCACACACACAAATAGCAATCACTGACAGTAACATCATCTTTGAATAATAGGAAAGGCCCAGGGAAGTTTATTTATTTATATATTTTTATCCTTTGTACTTACTGTGAGGCAGTTTTATCAGGAAGGATCCAATTTAATAAATCTAATACATAAAATCTGAAATAAGATTATTTATGTTGTAAGAATGAATGCCTGCGGCTGATTTTGACCTCTAATAAAAGACATTTTATTTAATCTGATTCTTTTCAAGGCAGTAACTGCTCCCAGCACATAGGTCCAATGACTATTATAATTATATAGCTGTATTTTGAAACAGTAGGATGCTGAATCAAAAACATCATCTCTGGGGAGCACTTCTGACATGTAACCTGTGTTATGCATCGCCTTCCCCGAGAGTGTGAGGAAAACTAATTCCGTTCCTGGAAGGATAGACTGACTCAGATACAATTCACATTCAGCGTGCCTCCACAAAGAAGATAATGAAACTATCTATATGGTATCCAAGCATTCTCAGTGTCTGAAAATAAAAGTAATTAGATATTCTTAATAAGTTGTTACTCTCCATTCCTTTTAGAAATACTAGGGGGAAAAAAGAGCACAAAGGATCCATTTCCAGAAAGTGATTACTCAGAACTGAAATTATTTTTACTCAGATTCCGTTGAAAATTTCCCTTAGGTACATCCCAATTGTGGGGAAGCAAGAAAAAAGAAAGAAGCACCGCTAAGTTCAAATTCGTTTTTGGCTTCCATCTCTGAGCAAGTGAATTAGTTAAGTATTTTCTCTTATGTAAGCAGAACAAATATCCATGCAGTCATCATCAGGCATTTATTAGGCACTTAGATATTGTTCACGTTGCTAGTCACTAAAGACAAAGAGACATGAATAAACCAACGTACCTGCCCTTGTAAAGGTCACAGCCTAGTAGGGAAAGACGGATGTGTCAACAAATGAGTACAGTGCATCAAGGAATGCTCTCGGGCAACAATGTTCTGTTTGCTGGAAATATGGAGGAAGTACTCAATGTTTCTCATGGGTTGAGAAGAGCTAGGGGTTGAATATGGAAGGCTTTGTAGAAGAGGCAATATTAGACCCCACTTTGAAAGATGAATAGGAATATTCATGGATGAAAAGGAGGCCAGGAGGAAGGGCAAGAGCACTTCAGGCTTTGGGAATATGACTCAAAGGCAAAAAAGAAACATTACTCATGCTGCACGTGTGTATTTTCTGGAGATTTAAAGCTTAGATCACAAGAATGAACTTTGCCAGTAAATATATTCTTGAAACACGTGAAACTTTTTTTTTTTAATAATATATTGCCCCCTCAGGGTTGTGAAAACATAACCAACCTTGCTCTTTGAACATAGAGGCATCATGAATAGTGGAAAAAGAGCATCAGCTTTGAGGTCTGGTACACTTCAGTTGAGATACTGTCTCAGCCACTTACGAGCCAAGTTACTTTTGACATATACCTTCACTTGCGGGCTGGATTTCCTCAGGTTTTGCTGTAATGGAAGTTCTACCTCACAAGGTGTGGTGTAAAGGAGATCTTCCGCCCAGATCCGATTAGATAGAAAACAGGCAAAAAGACACATTAGCGTATAACCCCTTGCGTTCCCCATCTGTTTACCACTTCTAAACCCATTGCTTCATTGTGGCTATATACTATGGCTTTAAAGCATTAAGGTAAATTAAAATAGGGTTTTTCAGTATTTTTAGCAAAGGTAATACTTGAAGACTTGAAGCTGTTATCAGTCATTTTCATTTTTGTCTAAATACATTATATAAACTTCCTTGTGGGCTCCTGGGTGGCTCAGTCGGTTAAACGTCTGATTCTTGATTTCTGCTCAGTCACAGTCTCAGGGTTTGTGAGTTTGAGTCCAGCATCAGGCTTTGTGCTGACAGTGCGGAGCCTGCTTGGGATTCTCTCTCTCTCTCTGTCTCTCTCTCTCTGCCCCTCCTGTGCACTTTCTCTCTCATTCTCTCAAAATACATAAAAACTTTAAAAAATTCCTTGGAATCAAGTTTGTGTGGAAAAAATGCAGTGGGATGTATGGAAAAGTAAGACTAAACAGTGTGATTTTGAAAGTCAAAGACAAGGTCTATTTCACACCCCTACATATCTCATTCTAGGTTTGTCAGCTCTGGCTCCCACAGATTCTCATTTCTTAATCCAGGTTACTTGTAAATGATCCTTAAGGAATTTGTGAGCAAAATCAAGAAATATGGTAATTTGATCCACATTTACTGTCTTTTGCTTAAACTGTGAATTAGTTTAGAGGATTAAGTAATCAAGAATTTTGTGAAATAGTTACATGAATTTTCCTAGAAAATGTACATGTACCTAGTTAATATTTTTACCAGCCTGAAAACTTAAGATAAATATTATGATGGTGAGAGGAAATGCCTTAAAGTGCACGTCACTGAACAGACATTGGGGAAAACTGGTGGCGTTCCAACAGTCTGGATGGCTCTGAAATGTTATGTTCTTGCATAGAACTTGGGAGCACCAATTGTTTTACCTCTCATTTTACTGAAAGAAATGACAGCAGTGATATGTACAGCAGTGGCAATAACTGAATATTTTGCGCTTTTATTGCCACATTTAATCATTACAAAAATGTTCTCAGATAGCTTTTATTACCCACATTTTGCAAGGAAAGAACTGAAAGGTAAGTTTCAGGGATCACACAAGGAGTAAGTACACACCAGGAAGGCAGTACTGTCTGATTGTAGTGCAGAGAATGTGTTCATACTATATCACCTCTTACTCTTCCTAGATTGTTGTGAAATGCAAGGAAGTAGTGTTCCCAAACTCTTCCTTTTTAAAAGGTATTCAATATCGTGCAATATTTCCAAAGTTCTCTTAAAATTCTATGATGCTTTTCTACCCAGTGGCTCTATTTTCATTTTCCCCAGAGAGGTTCACTGCAAGTTTCCCAGACAGTAAGCTTCTATATCTGGCGCCACAGTCTTTTCTATTATTGTATTATTGTGTTTTCTCTTTCCACATAATCTGTTGGCATGATCTAGGCCCTTCACTGCTCCAATGGTTCCTCCAGACGAGTAGAGGATGTGACCTTATTTAGCCAAGGGTGAATACCAACATTGGCCCTGTGTAAATCATGTTTTTACAGGAGATGCAACTCTTTCACTGGACCTTTACCTTGGTGTGTTTCTTCCTTTCTGAAAAGCTGACTCAGGTTCATTGGAAGACTGTTCCAGATAACTTGAGAGACTACCATTTCATTTTCAAGAACATTCCATCTTACAACTCCTTAACCTTGGATTAAATTTATGCACACTAATTCTCATTCAGTAGAGCAAATTTCTTGTCTATGCTAATCTCTTTACTGCATGAGTATTTTAGAGAACATGTTTACATAAACCAGATGTTTTTAAACTTGACATTAGAGGCTGATAATTAATCTTAATAAATTATTTTATGGCTAGTTTATGAGGGCTGAGAACCATAAGAGATTTCAACCCCCATCTCACATATTTCTGTGTATAGGAGCTCTTCTTATGGAAACCATACTACATTCTCTCCTCAGGAGTTCTAGCAGAGGAACTAGGTCTTGAATAATTTTATCCACCAAAGATGAGATGTACAATAATACATATTTCACAGCTTTAAAGAACTGTTAGTCACCTTAAAGTCACTTTAGTCTAATTATCATTTTTTATAAATGAGTCAGCTGACACCAAGACCATTTAAGGGAATAATCCAGTTATATGGATAATTAGTATGAGAAAATTGGCAACCACTTTTGGCCTTGTTTTCTTCTTAAACTTAGAAAATAATATTTTTCTAAGAACTCTTATATACTATTGGACAACATTTGTGGGCCATATTCAAGAACATTAGTCTTCTAACTAATTCAGTATCACCTAAAGCAGTACACGTTGAATCCTTTAAAAATGGCTAAAAAACAGAAATCACCAAAGCATGCTTTACATACTGCTTTTTGAAACATTTTTCATCTAAATTCTGCAATTCTACTGTAAAGACAGTAAAATAGCTTGGCATGGTGATAAAACAGTGTTGATGGATATCTATTCAAATATAACACAGATTAAATTAACAGTGGATTGATGCTTGGAACAAATTGTTTTGTACTTTTTATGCTTTATTAGGGAGACTTGTATGTTAGAAAAGGCCTACATAACAGGCTTTTTTCACCAGGGTCAGACTGCTTTGGTGTTCCCCATACCAATATTTTCAAAAGTTTCCAGCTGTACTATCATAGACATTTGCTTCTTGACAGTTATAGTGTCCTACCCCCAGAGTTTATCGTGATTTTCTTTTTAAAAAACAACAACAACAATCTGTAGTTAAACATTAGTTGTCTACATGGCAAGATGGGAATCATTAATAAAATGAAACAGTATGGCTTATGAAATCTGTATTTGTACTTACTAATATGTAAAGTGCAGGAAACAGGCAATTGAAAGCCTACTGAACCATGCTATGTTTTTTAACATAAATTGCAAGTATCATTAACATTTTAATGTCATATAATGTAGACAATAATAATTCGTTTCAAAAGGAGAGATACTAACTCTGCCAGGTCGCTTATTTTATTTATTTTTTTAGCATGGGAAAATAAATATATATATGTAAATAACTATATTTAAGATGTTTCAACTATCTTTAAGCTCCATTTTGAGCAGAAGATTTTACTAGAACTAGCAATAATTTTTACTTGCCTCTATTATCCTGTGAAACTTACCTGCATATGAAAGCTAAAGGTGCTTTTTTAGCTTACCTTGGTTTTTCTGATGGTAGTAAATTTAACGTGACTGATTTTCTGCTCTAGTTTCTTTATGTATTTGTTTTATAAGCAGAAAATACAGCAAACTAACTTAAAGGTGATTCTATTTTGGAATGGTCTCTTAAGTCATATATTGGATTTTATTTAATTTTAAGTAGTGTTCTCAAACTATATCATTCATAAGTCAGTAATTCGATAAACCACAATCTATTAACTAAATCGAGTGTATTTTCAGACAATGTCATTTCAAATCTCATACATGAATGCAGTTCTCAAAAAAATTTATCATAAAAAAGCAATTTACTCTTACCTGAGTCTGATTTATTTCATGGGACTCTTTTGCATTTGGAAAAGCAATTAGAATGAAAGTGTGTGTCCATGCATTCCATCTAGATATATGTGTTGCACATGAATTGTCACGAAGGCAGAAATACAGGTTTCTGTAATAATCATAACTGAAAATTACTACATGCAATATTGTTTATCCCTTAAAAATAATATACGCTATAAGTATTTAATGGATGAAACTGTGAGTGTTTTGTAAGTACTAGACCATCTATTGACAAATTTTATTATTGATTCATTTTCTCTCAAATATGGTAACATAAATCAGACCCAATTCAAGTTGAGATATTTATTAAACAACTACTGTTTTGCAAAAACATTTTCCAAGCATATAAGACACTCTCTAAACATGTAATTCCAAACAGACACAAATTTGTATACAGTCATATAGTCGATACCTATTTAGAACCTTCAACATGTCAGGCTGTATGTTTAGTGTTGGGACTAGTATTAAGAACATGAATAATCTGATCCTTATTCTTATGGAATTTACAATCTGGGAAATGTTTTTCTTTCAAAAAGCTAAAGGTAAGGAATTTCATGGACTAAAAATTTTAATGAATATTTAGCTCTGAAATAAGATATTTACTATCCATTAATGCTTGTTATTATTTAACTTTTGAATCTTAGTAAATATGGGACATAGCCTGTGTTCATGTCACCTATCAGCTAATATAAATTAGATTTGTTATGAGAAAAAACCACTTGCTTTCTTACTTTCAGCTTAGCTAAATGGCATGTAATGTAACAAACCATTGCTTACTTACTTTACTAACTTGAACAAGATTTATTTGAATTTTTCCTTTGATAGTTACCTAAAGTACTACTCATCATTTACTTGAAGAGCAATTGGGAAACTTAGAGTTATAAGGTTTAGATTAACAGATTTAAACAACTGATCTCTTACTCTCCTAGGACTTCAGAAATTTAAATTCTTATGAATAAAATGTTATATTTTTACCGTTTGCATTATATATGCTATATATAACATAAATACAGTATTTCCTATGTATTATGTATCTATTTATTGTATATTATGATATACATATTGGGACAAATGAAGATTATAAAATATTTTTATTATACAACACTATGGGAAATTATTTTATAATTTAATTTAAAATTTACTACAAGTCTATTAGACCGATACTTCTCACACATTAAAGTGCACATAAATCACTAGGGGGGATCATTTTAAACTGCAGGTTCCTGAGTTCAACTCTCAATGATTTTCTTCTAGTAGGTTTGGAGGCCTGCCATTAATTTGGATTTCTTACTCTCAGGTGATACTGATGCCTAGACTATAGTTTGAGGAGTATTACACTAGACTAAAACTATTGGGGAGTCTTGTCCTCTGGTATTTTTCTTCTCTAAGCTGCCTGTTTTATCAAAGAAGAACAGCTGAGATATAGAAATGTTTACATCAAGATTATGTGTGTATCTATGAGACCAAACCTAACAGATCAAAGGCACAAGGTAATAAAAAATGAAACACGTTTTGTTGCTAAATATATATATAAATGTATATTTATATATAATATATATTTATAAATATTTATATTTCTAATATTTATATTTAAATATATTTACATTATATTTAAATATAAATATTACATATATATATTCAGAGAAACTGTGCTGATTCTACTTAAATGTAAGTTTGTATTGCAATATTATTAAGGGTATTAATTAAAAAAAACCAACTTACTCCTATGTTTAGAGCTATATCTACTAGTAAAAGTTTTAAAATATTACTCAAGGAGTATGAAGGAATTACGCAATACAGGAATCAGTCTCTGCTTGAACTTCCAAAAACAAAATGCTTCTTGCAAAATGTAAACTTACATGCTGAATTTTACAGTTTTTAATCAGAATACCCTTGTAAAGAGAAGTAGGAAACATGGAAAGAGTGACTTTGTATAGCCCTTCTAGTTATTTTGCAAAGTAAGTAGGAAACATTCTGGAGGATATTCTGGGAGGAAATAAGGATTTCCATAAAACTCATTTGAAGAAGATTTAGTACTTTATAAATTTATTTTTAAGAAATAAATTAGTGCAAAAACAAAGCATATAATATGGATATTTATATGATTCTTGATACAAAAAGTCAAGTGGATAAAGAACATTTTTACTCACTCAAAATTAATTTATATCAGATTATAGCCTATACTTTCACCAGTATACAGTTTCTGAGTGATTTTTTGGGGGAGGGGGAAATGGATCTTTACAACAGAAGTCATTAAATATGATTTATAGTTAGTTGTCAATGAATTTGTAGAAAATTAAGAGAATGTTCAAACATTATTGGTAAGTTTTTTTGACATCAAAATATTTTAGAAGATTTTCAGATATTATTTTGACTTTTGTAAAGGATTCTACTTTACAATTATTATCTGCATACCAGTATACAGAGTGAACAAATACAGTTAAAAACACATCATATAGAACTCAGCATTAACAAAGTTTACTTCTCTGGTTATGCTGTTACTTATGAATCACTGTAAATTTATGGGGGGTTTTGCCTCTCCTTTGTCAGCTGCCCAAAACATTTTTCTGTTCTGTTTTACAGTTTCTGAATGTAGAAAGTCATCTTAGTAATACATACTTTGCTCTTCTAGTCTAATATGCTTTGTCCTTTTAATTTTTTTTTTAAAAAAAGAGGCTAAAAGCAAATACTTATAATGATACTCAGATCTTGTTCTTCTCTATTCTCATTGATGACTTACCTAGTTTCATTTACAATGGATATAAAGACTGAAAGAAAAACTGTATTATAACACAGAGATGTTTCATATTTAATAGATGTCTAAGTGTGTCAACTTCCTGGTATTTCTGACAACCAATGTAGAAAGACTATAAAACTGAAGTGCCTATTTTGAGCCTGGCATGCACTCTAACATCTGTTTAATGAAACATTTCTACCAAAAACAAAAACAAGACAAAACAAAAAAAGAACACTAATGTTTTTGAATGATATGAGTGTTTTTATTTTAAAAATGAGATGTTATTAGAAAAGTATGTAAAAGTAAATGGGGGAAAAGAAGGTATCAAATATACCAAAAGTATCTGTGTTATCACAGTCCTGGATTTGATTCAGACGTGCAATTTATTATCTACACCTATAGGAGACAGTTACTCAGGAAACCTTGGGAATTTATGTCCATGTTAGTCATATGCCAGTATGTCTGAGCATGATCTAACTACCTAGAGGCCCTGTACCTGATTACTAGTTGAGTTGTTTTCATTCCTCATAACTATTAGTCTATAACCTCCTGGTGTCAGAAAATTTTCTTGCTATAAATACACCGAAGCATTACAACACCCCCTGGGTAAAAGCTACACATATCCCATATATAAATAGTCTAACAGACTAGTGCAATTAATGTTTGAGCTATACATAGTAAAAATAAATGTTACTCTCATGATATCAGAGTTTTGTGATGCTAAACGTGAACCATGATATATTCTATTCAATTTTGGCAAAAGAAAATGGAATACTGAATAAACCAGTTAAGATGATAGCAAGAGTTTGGTTAGTACTCTTAATATATTCATTCTTCAAAAGACCCCAGACTTTTTGTGGGTGGAGAAATTTTTTTATACAGCAGAGAAAAGGAAAGGGTGTCAATTTCACACACCAATGCCATGTCTTCTTTCAGTCAACTGCTAAAGTGAATTCCAGATTTCCTATGCTCATCATTTATTATTTCTTCTCTCTCTCTTTCTCTCAACTTCTGTGGACTGCACATTCATGAGACTTGTGAATGGCCAACATCAGATGTTCTTACTATGCACTGATTATGCCAAAATATGAGTCAAAATTATTAGAAGGCTTATAGTTTGTCTATTAACTTTTGGTTTTAGAAATAGCAAAAAAAAAGAGACATGTTCTGTGAAAGTTTTTATTTTCTTTATCCCCATCCCTCTTTTTATACAAAGTTCCTCATTAAGCTAGACTTCCATGCTCTCAAAGACTGCAATACTCAATGTGGCACCTGGTTGGTTCAGTTGGTTAAGCGGCCAGCTTCAGCTCAGGTCAAGATCTCACTGTTTGTGGTTTCGAGTTCCGCACTGGGCTCTGTGCTGATGGCTCAGAGCCTGGAGCCTGCTTCGGATTCTATGTCTCCCTCTCTCTCTGCCCCTGCCCCACTCTCTCTCTCTCTCTTTCTCTCAAAAATAAACATTAATAAAATAAAATAAGTAAAAAATATAGCAATACTCGAGGATTTACAAAATCATCTCTTCTTAGGGAAGTGGCATCATTCATATATATTTGAGCAATGCTTCAATAGGACTATGTCATTACCTCTATGATCATTTTAGTAAACTATTAATAATTATATGCTATTTTTTGCATGTAATAAATTTCATTTAATTTATAAATTTTCTTTCATCATGACTTGTCAAGCCAATTATTCTTAACACTAACTTATGTGTTTTATTTTGGTTTTGCCTTGCTGCTTTTAATAATTGCTGCCATAATTTCATGTGTGAGCAGGTTAGCTGTCTTTGTAGTTGACAAAACATGACATGCCATTTCAACTGCTAATAATCTTGGTCAAGAACTGAAATACTTTATAAGAAAACCTTAATATATCAGACATTAAATGAGCAATATTATTAATTGAAAAATATAATGAAACTTTATAACTCTGTATGATAACACATTTTAATATTTCTGATAAAATTGTAGTAACTGTGCATTTCACTTTTTTTTTTAATTGTGGAAGGAATTTCAACAAAGTTCGGAAGCTGTTTGCAATGTTTTACTTCTTATGGTTTTAGAACAGGAAATTCAACAAGAATAGGGAAACAGAGTTTAAAGGAATCTAATTTTTATGCTGTTGACTTACTAATAAGCCTCTAGGTTTTAGTCAAATCCATTATTTAATGGGATGTCAAAAATTTTTTTTTGTTATTTTTGAATAACAACTGAATGTAAGAATGTGTTGTCTCAGAGTATTTACTCCCAAAGGTAATCCTTTTCGACTGAGAAGGTCATTGGGGAATTAGGATCTGAGCTGCTATTAGACTAAACACTTTATCTATTTTTGCAGTATGTTTTATTTGTTGTGATCACTGTGACTGTTCAGATAACATGCCTCCATTTTTATGCTCTGCTTAAACCTCTATGTGTCACCTTCTCTATAGAATGTCAGTGGCTGAGCAATCAGAAATGGAGGAATAAAAATTTTCAAACCATTCAGACATAGTATTAGTGACTGTAAAAGATTATGTTTGAACTCAGTGATATAAATCAGAGTAAGCAATAGAAGGCCGAAGAAGCTGCATTAGCTAGTGCTTATCTAGCCTAAGATTTATACACTTGGGTGGTCAAGCTGAATGTTAATATCAGACAATCCAAGATTTGGTAAGAGGACACAGCAAATGCTTAGGCTGGTCCCATTAGATAAGGACAAGAATAAGAAAAGCAAAGTAGAAGACATTTCATTCCCTCTGTTCTTTCTCCAGCTAGTTTTTTTCTGTCAGTATTTTCATGAAACTTCAACAAAGCAACTCAGTTATTTCCTGAATCGCGCTGATTTCATGAGTTAACTTCCATCAATGCAAAGGAGAGTGATGATGATTTTCCATGCTACTAAATCTTTCATCACGGGTCCCCATTTTGAAAACTCAAGAAACTATGCCTCGATGTATTCACCACCATAAATTTTTTTCTAAAAAAGGCTTTACTTTAAAACAAACATAACTTTTTTGTTCTCCCAATGACAGTTGGTAAACATTTGCCTGGAAATAGCATATGTTACAAAGCCCCCACTCCCCCGTGGTTTTGCCTTGTTGCTTACAACCCTGGTTTTTTGCTTTGTGTTTTTGGAACTATTTTGTTGCCCTTTAAAAATGGCCATTTTAAAAGTTTGCTTCAAAATGACGTTAGTGTTCAATATGATATATAATAATATGATTGTCGTGATAAAAATAAGTCTAGACAATTAAACACACATTTGAATAAATCCAGCAAAAATAAATTATTTCTTTTCTTAATAATCAAAATCATTTTAATGGTATAGTACCTTTAATAGTTGGTTTAAGGACACATCTGCGATTTTTTTTCTCCTACTTTGAGCAATGAAAAAATGTATGTAGTACAACCACAATTACTTTCAACTTCATGTTAAACTAGTCCATGCATTAAAAATGTATAAACTACGTCTTTCCCTTGAGGTAACGATTATAGATTAGGGTTTAGTTCTGTGTGGCGCCTTAAATTTCTCAAGAAATCACTTGTTACTAGATTTCCACCCCCCCCCCCCCCCCCAATTTATGGGCTTCTAAACCTGCGGGATGGGGAAGCAGCTGCCTGGCTCATATTTTGCTATTTTCCAGCTCCCCCATGCTGTGCACTTCTGTCGCATTATGCTGAGAAAAGTAAAAAGAATGAGCCTGAGAATGCGCCCGCCTGTCCAGTTGCTTTGAGGAAGAAGTCAGCCCTCTTCCAACTCCCAATCTCCCCACCCCATCACTTCTGTACTTATTAGTAGAGAGGTGGGGTGTCCTCCAACAGGTCAGAAAATTGGTTTCTATGGGGGGAGACAAAAAAAAAGCCAGCTTGGACTTTCACTGTTCAGAGAAATACAATCTCTGAATACCTTTTGTTTATAACTCTACCAAATAAATAAGCATCATTAGCATAAGAATTCATGTCGGGTTTTTAATGCAAAGGAGTTATGCATTTGTTCATTAAATTAAAAAACTTTACTGTCTTACACACAAGTAATTTATCACCTATCTTTTAATATTGTTGAGTATTGTCACTGATAGAAAGATTAGAAAAAATATAGAAAAAAAACAGCATGAAAGACATCACATGTCAAAGCAGAAAGGTAAAAATAAGGAGACTCTAAAAAGGGGAGAAAAAAATCAGTATTTAAGAAACAAGAGTCGTGTTCTAATCTCCTGACATATTGCTCATAATGTGTCTCTATTTGACAGATTTTTCAACCTAGCTCCTGATGAATTCAAAATGTGAATTTTGAACTAAGTCCAAACAATTTGGAACTGCATGGGTTCCAAACAACTTGGGCTAGCAGTTACGACCTTCTATAATGTGCCCCTAAGTTTATTATGTTCCTTATGCAGAATTCTCCACCTAAAGTTCTTTTATCTTTGTTTTCACAAATACAAATTTTATTTGAGTTTCAAAGTTCTGATAAAGTGCCTCTTGTAACACTGAGATATCCTTGATTCTTGAAATTTTCTTTGTATTTTTCTCTGCCCTAACTATCCTCAATGGAGTGGGGAAAAGACAGAAGGTGGGGAATATCTTTTATTTCTCTGAATATTTATAGGATTTTTACCTCTTCTGGAGGTGAATTGGGCCGAACTGTTGAATTGCTTTTATTGACTTAACTTCTGTATTAGAATATAAACATTTTAAGATGATTTTAAAGTCTGATAAATCTTTCTATTACTCAGGGAGTGGGGGTAATGGGTTAAGTGGGTGATGGGTATTAAGGAGCATGCTTGTTATAACAAGCCCTGGGTGACATACAGAACTGTTGCTTCACTATATTATACACCTGAAGTTAATATAATACTGTATGCTAATTGGAATTATACAAAAACTTTAAAAAAAACCTTCCTATTACTCAGTGATCATACTCTGTATTGTTCATAGTAAGTGCCCATTCAATGTATAGTAATCGCACAGCATATTTTTGAAAAATAACAAGTAAATCTTTATTGCTTAAATATATTATTTCAATAAATATTCACAACTTTTTATTCCCTTAGTATTTCTTTTGAACTATTGTGATAATTTTCAACTTTCCAGAAGAGGGTGGTAAGATATAGCTTCCCCATCAATGTAGTTCCTTCCCTTTCTTATGAATTTAAGGATCATTGTGCTCAGTGATACCATGCATATGTTGGGTAGGGTAAAATGGAGAATCTTTATGGATGATTATGGAATCTATATTTAGGATATGTTATCTAAAGTTCACTGTTATTTTAGGGATTAATAAAATGGAGTAGTTATGATTATCAAAGTAGGTTTGGTACTATGTTTATCACAAATGACAATTTGTCCCTCAAACCTTCCATTACCAGTAGAGGAAAGTGAGATGGAGATAGGACCACCTACCAAGGTCATATTTAGTGACACTGAATGGAAAAAAAAAAAAAGCTTGTCTATCAGATATTTTTATGAGATTCTAATCTTTAATATGTACTAAGTAGTGGTATCTGAGTGAAACTCTAACCAAGTTCAATAAAACTAATACATTTGTCACCCACAATTTCTGTTATATTTATTAAGGTACACTGGGTTTTATTAGTACTCATAACTGTCTTTAATTCTGTCCTGTCATTTGTGGTAGTCACTGTTGATGATCTAACTCCCCTTCTTTCTGGCTAAAGGAATTGCAGTGTTTGTTCTGGAGCTAGTCAGATATTTGAACAATTATCTCTAGAGGATGAACTCTTGTGCTCATGATTGGCTTAAGGGTGGTTATATGACCAGATATGGCAAAATATAAGGGGAATTTTTACTGGCAGAGAGACTTCTGCAAAATATTTATTTATTTAAGAAAGAGAGAAATGCTATGTAAGCTATCTCACCATACTTCATCTCACACTTCTTTCTTCGTTTGGGATATTTTTGTATATGGCTTAGAGATGCTAGAAGCCATTTCGTAACCATGAGGAGAAGGGCAAGAGCTTTGCAGAGAAGTTGACCCAGATTCCTGACATTATTGAGCCACAGAACAAACTCTGAATCTTCTGACCTATGTATAGCTATTATGTTGTGATAATAAATCTTTTATACTTAAGACTTACTTAAAGATAACTATTCTGTTATTTGCAGGAAAAACATAATTGACACAAATAGTAATTTTAATATGGCTACATTGTCATATAAATGATCATTGCACTAAGGAGTATTTAATAGTACTTGAAATAATCTGTAGCCTCTTGGAAATAGGGTGATTAACCTTTAGAAACAATTTCTACTATACTACAAATAAGATATGATGTCTTTAAAATACCAAAGCCAAATAAAACAAATGCTAGTTGATATCTATGGCACGGAGGCCACTCAACCAAGAGCAGTGGCCTGACTCTAACTCTGGCTCTTTACTGCCATTTTCAATAAAACTTCAAGCTCAATAGGCATGTGGTCTGCCTTCCAAGTCATTAGTAATAATGAGTTGCCCCAAAATTTGTCAGTTCACAACAAAGATAGGTAGCTTTCCAACACCTGGTATCTGTTTCTTCACACTGCCTGTCCATTACACCAGTGTCACATTTTAGTTTTATATTACAGAATAACTCCACTTGTGTTAACAGTGTTAATGACTAAGGACTGAAGGGGTTTTGAGGGACAAAGGTTTTGTAAGACTTTTTATTTAAGCAGATGACATATATCACAGAAAATATTAAAACGTATTGTTTCAGATTAGAATTTATTGTTAAAGACTTGAGCCTTTCAGATCACTTAAAGTAGCCATCACAAAATAAGGGCAGTGAGTGAACATGGATGCAAGGAAGCCAAAAATAATAAAAGGGACTTTAAAATTATGTACAGGAAAGGACTTTGAGTATGGTTACTGTATATGGAACAGTTTGAAAAAAGCAAATCACATATACCATTCAAAAATTTTTAAATTTTGAAATTATAGGTGCACGCATCATTGCAAAGACAGGGAAACAGCTCATGTATTCTTCACCCAGTTTCCCCCAGTGTTAACATTTGCATAATTGTAGTACAGGATCAAAACCAGGATTCTGACACTGGTACAATGTGTGTGTATGTATTTTTGCAATGAGTAGTCCTGGCCTTGGGGATGGGATGGTACAGAGAAAATAAAGCTGCTCTGTTTTCCCATTCTGTGCTGTTATTCTCAACTTTTTTTTCCTTCCAGTGTATTGCTGAAGCTTCTTAAGTGGACTCTGGAGCTCTCCCAGAACTGATTTGTTTCTTTATACATGTCTAAATATTGACCTTTGTGGAAGAATGTAAGCTGGGGTCTTTGCCATCTTGGGAATGTCATTCTCCTCTGTCCATTACTAATGGAATTTCTACCTCTATTTGGGGTATTGTAGTTGTTATAAGTGTAATTTGGGGGCTGAAGTTGTTAAAAAATAAGCCCACCTGCTTACTTATTAACTAGCAACTTGAGGAAACATTGATGATAGAGACAAGATTTGGAAGAAACCTGACTCCTTGAATTGCCTCATAGAAGGCTGCTTACTGAAAATCTACATTGCAATGTTCAATAAGTGAGAAAGAAAATTCCACTGGGGTTTATCTGTTGGAACAATCATCATTATTCTATTACAGGACCCACAGAAACTATTACAGCTAGTAGCCATATAATCTCACAATTTTCCTTTTTTTTTTTTTTTTTTGATGGATCTGAAGCTCCAGGAAGTATATAGACACAGCAAAATAGAAACCATAACTTAGTTTTCACAAAGTCTAATGTTTTCCCTTTCTGTTACCTTAAATTCTTTTTATAAAGTTAAGGAGAATTTCTTCTCCAAAGAAGACAACATAATATTGTAAGTACTATGAACATTCAACACATTTTTATCTACCAAGTGCTAAGGTGTAAGTAAATTTGTGTGAATAGTACATAAACACAAGTAGCTACATAAATACAGTACATTTTTCTTAAGCATGGCTACAAAAATGTATTATCTTTCTCTCTAGAAAACCCCCCCCCCAAATCACTATTATTTTCTATCTAAATGTTACAGCACATACCAACTGACTAAATTGCAGTGAGAGAAGACCTCAACAGCCCTATTCTCTGAAGGGTGATCCTTGTCTACTTAAGGAAGAATAGAACTCAATGTTGAAATAGTTTATCTCCTTCCCAGTCTTTAAATATGTATGAAGGGTAGGTGTTTGTTTTGATATACTGGATTAATAGTGTTAATATTTAAATAGTTCCTCTTTTATTTCTAAAGTAACGCTTCATTAATATGTGAAATATAACATCACCTTTGGTCATATTGTTTTAGTCTATTTGGCTGCAGGCTTAGTGTTACAATCTTGCATCAATTTACATAGTGAAGATTATTTTTTGCTGCTGAATGGTACTAAAATTTCACATTTAAGCATAGGTGTTTTGAAAGGAATAAGAGAAAATTGTTAGGATCTATGGATTTCAAATCACTGTTGGATATGAAATATTTTGGTATGTCTAAAGATTCTTCTTTTTGATTAAGCAATACATATCAGCTTCTTAATTATAAGAGATCATCATTAAACTAACAAGACTGAAAATTGATGTTCTCAAACTCTTTCAGGATTAGTACTATTTAACAAATTTCTATCAGAAAGTCAAACCCAGAAATATTACTCATATGCCTTTTCTTAACCTTTAAATTTCTTTTATTGAAGTATAATTAACATTCAGTGTTCTATTAATTTCAGATGTACAATATAGAGATTCAACATTTCTATACATTGCCCAGTGCTCATCACATTAAGTGTACTCTTAACCCTCTTTATCTATCTTAGCCTTTTACCATGAGTAAAACTTCTGCATTTGACTTTTTATTATGGAAAATTTCAAACATATACAAAAGGATAATGAATAGTGTAACTAACCCTCAAGTATCAATTCTTGGCCAATATTGTTTGATTTGTATCCCCACCCATTTTTCTTCCCCCTAAATTAATTTGAAGTAAATCCCAGATGTCATAAAATTTCCTTAAATCAATGGCTTAAGCAGAATTAGAATTATGGCAAATAACAAGGACTATCAGTAAGAAGAGAGTTATAAGAAAATATATATGTATATCTTCCACAATAATATCCAGTTTGTGTGTATATATATACTGAATGCTTGCTGTTTCTCTGCCTTAGAATGACTAATTAGGAATAATTATCACTTTGTCAGTCTACTATAATTTATCAACTTTACCTCAGCAACTTACTAATATCAGTAGTTAAGAAATATATTGCAAGACAAATCTTGCCATTCTGGAATTTACATTGTAGAAAGGTACATAGATGGATAAGAAAACAGCAATGATGATAAGCTATATATCAAACACATGCTGTGACTTTTAAAAACACTAAGGCAAGATGATTGAAAGAGAAAAATCCCAACTCCTTACTTATTATCAAGTCTTCTTATCTATCTTTGAGTAGATGCAGAAGTTGCAGTTCAAGATGTAGTAGCCAATGCCCATACCCATTTTTTAGTGGTACTTCCCATGGATATATCTAACAAACTTTTTTAAATAAGCGATGTAATTTCTGGACATATTTTTTTAATGTTTATTTGAGAGAGAGAGAGAGAGAGAGAGAGAGAGAGAGAGAATGAGAAGGGTAGGGGCAGAGAGAGGGGGACAGAGAATCCAAAGCGGATGTGGGGTTCAAACTCAGGAACCATGAGATCGTGACCTGAGCCAAAGTCAAATGCTTAAATGACTAGGCCTCCCAGGTGCCCCATCGGGACATAATTTTTAATTGTGAGCTGTTTTTTGTTTGTTTGTTTGTTTGTTTTTAAGAGTGTGAGTACAGAGCAGATGGGAGGGGCGGAGGGAGAAAATGAATCTTAAGTAAGCTCCACACAGAGCCACCACCTGGGATCATGACCTGAGCTGAAATCAAGACTCAATGAACTGAGCCACCCACGCACCCCGATTAGGAGCTGTTCTTCATGTCTTGATGTTGACATTTTTAAATTGATTTCCTGAATATATGCTAGCTTAAGTAAGAGATAAATACAAATATTATAGAATGAATATATAGTACACTAAAGATGGCTTCACATTTCTGGACAATCCTCCCACTGAAAAGTGGGGTCTGTGCCAAACCCTATTTTAGAATCTATGAAGGCTCTGTGACTAATTAATCAGAAAAAATACAGGGAAAGTAGATTGTGTCTCATTTTGGGATGATCCCTTGTAGGATTGGTGACTTCTATTTCCTGTCTCTTAGAATATTTTGGAACTTAGCCACCATCTTGTGAGGAAGCTCAAGCTTCCCCATGTGAAAGGGCCCAGTGAAAGGAACGCAGGCCCTGCTTCTAACCATAGCTAAACTTTCAGATGAGCTGCCTGCACCAATTTACTTGCTATACAAACCAACCACCCTAGAAGTGGTCCTCTAATTCAAGCGGAGACGTTGTATCTCAAATTGATTAAAGCAAGGATGAAGTGTCTTTAGTTGTAGATTCAGGAGCAGAATAACTGATAACTATTTAAACCACTAGGTTTTGTTTTTTATAAAGCATTAAATAATCCTAGCAGAATAAATCTCCACACAATTTACTTTAGGTAATAGGCTGTATGAAGGAGAGCTATTTCTGATGTTTATACTGTATTCTCAGATATTACTATCACCATTAAAACATCAAAGTGTGCGTTTGTGGAGTGATCTGTGTCTTGCTTGATGCCTCCACTAATAGTGTATATGACTGCACAAATTCCTTTAATTTTCCCCCTGTATTTTTTGTATTCCTCGTGGCTTAGTACTCTAAAAAGTTATAGTGTATGTTTGAGATATTTTCAACCTCATATGATCTGGTATCAAGCTGTTGTCTACACAGGATATAAAATCTTTGAAAATAAGAACCATGTTTTTAATCTCTCAAAGGAACATATTTGTCACATAATCAATGTTTATTTTTGAATGAACGAATGCTCTAAATACTGCTTTGCCTAAGGTTCTTATTCAGTGGGTCTATATAGTTTTTGTCCTTAAATATAGCTCACTGTAGTAACTTTATAAACTCTAATCTATCTTTTTTCCAGTACGATTACTTGAAGTAGGTTATAATCAAAATGATACCTTTTTTTTTTATAACAATGATGTATGTTGAAATAAAACCTAGTAGGGTAACTGTAAGATGCAGCTTTTTTTTTTCACCTTAGAAAAATACTATAAATCAGTCCTATGATCCAGTGTTTTCTAGGGGAAATTGTACATGCAGGGGAGTTGAGGAGAGAAATGAACTCCCAGCTTTTATCTCTCTAGTTATTTCCACTTAACTACATATAGCTAGGAGTTAGTGGCCTGAAATAAGAAATGGTATATCAGACATCATCCGGTCAGGAGATCAGAGACGACATCATTACTTTAACAAAGAGAATTTCATATGAGGAATTCTTATCCAAGGATTAGAAAAATGAACAGACAAGGAGGAAACACTATGGTAGTAACTATAAAAGATACCTACTACCACCGGGGTGAGAAGGGGTTGGAATTATTAAGCCTTGCAAACTTGGACAAGAAGCCCTATGGAGCTGGGTGCTAGATTTCTGAGAAAGGGGATCAATGGGTTGTGGCTTGTTCTTCTGAAGGGGGATGAAGGGGTTATTCCAAGAATAAAAGAAAATCCCAACCCGGAACCTACGGCCGCTGGAGGGACAAACTGCTATGTCAGGGTAAAGAACTACTGCTGGAGTTTTGCAGGAAGTAGGGTGTCCCTTCTCCCTCCTTCAAATGCCCTCTGTTAGCAGAGTCCAACAAGAAGCCTGCTGGAAAAACTGAAACTTGTTTTCCAGCATCCCAACCTTACATAACAGTATAAGAGGGTTGTCCTTTAAGCTAAGGGAAAATAGCTTAAAAAATCAATCCATATGGATTATTAATAAAACCATTGGTTACTCAATTATCATGGTACTTACGGCAAGAGGGAGTCCATAACACATCAGAAGAGTGTTCTTTCACAGCTTCAATACTTATAATTTAAAATAAAAAGATCCAGGGGTGCCTGGGTGGCTCAGTTGGTAAAGCATCCAATTTTGGCTTAGGTCATGATTTCACAGTTCATGGGTTCAAGCCCCACTTCTGGCTCTGTGCTGACAGCTCAGAGCCTGGTGTCTGCTTCAGATTCTGTGTCTTCCTCTCTCTCTCTGACCCTTCCCTGCTCACACTCTGTGTTTCTCTCTCTTGAAAATAAATAAACATTAAACAAATGTTTTAAATAAAAGGACACAACTTCATATCTATGGTTTTAATTTGGAGTACTTTATGCAGTTACACAACGAAAACAGAATCTCTAAATTTGAATTAATTTGGCCTTTTAGTTTTGGTATTTGTAAGACACCATATATCAAGATACATTTATAATGCCCATGTAGTTCCATTGCTTATCTTAACTGCATATAAAATATTGAGCTATTTCAGAAATACATGACTCCAAAATATCAACTACTCTAATGAGGGAGATAAGAGAGTGAATAGGCTGCCATTATTAAGTTTGCTCTTTTTAATAGAGACACATTTAAAATATTTGACATTTTTAGAAAAGGCTTAGAGACAGGGAAAAAAAAGAAGAGGAACAATGGAGAGAATAAGAAGAAGGGAAAATAGAAAAATGACAAATAACAGAATGAAAAAAGAATTGAAGTGAGCAGAGAGAGGAGACAGAGAGAAGGTAAAGAAAGGGAAGGGAAAGTGAGAGCAAGTAGGTAAGAGAGAAAAACATTATAAAAAAGTCTTGTCAGATCATGTCTAAGATTATATCTGCTTCGTTATTAAATAGAAACTCTGCAGACTCATAGAAAATCCACTAGTTCGGAGGTTGATTTTTTATATACAACTGTATTTTCTAATGATCTTAATCAGAGTGTAATTTCTTGTGCATGAAGCCATTCTGGTATTTTTAAAGAGCTTTACATAAGTATTTCTATTTTCTTCAGATTCTAAAATTTCACAAAGGCCTAGATTTTGCCACTTCTAAAATACTCAACACACTGTAAATTAATGCACCATTTTCTTGTTAAAATCAGCCTTGCATAAAATGATCTGTAGCTGAACAGGAGCAATAGCAAAGGTGTGAACTACTTCAGGGAAGTGCTAACTTCAGAGCCCAAATGAGAACATTTAAATGCTAAAATTTTTCAGCAACAGCAAACAGATGTTTCTGCAAAATATCATTTTTTTCATGTTTTCCAAACTGCTTTTTCTATGTACATTCACTTCTTCATTCTTCAAACTTGGACTTTCCTGCCACTTTACCAATTTTCAGTGCCCATTCATCCTTGAAATGTTTCATTTTTACTTCTCAATCTCTCCTCCTCTGCAGTAATTGCAATGGAAGATGGGTATATGGTTTTGCTCTAAAAAATGAATTCAGTATTAGTGACATGTACCAGGCTGATGGCACTGCAAACTGAAGCCCATTGTTTTACGCACAGTAATGCGGGCACCAAGCAATGTATCTCACAGTTGCCTGAACAACTATTCTCAATTGTATTCTGAAAGAAGGGACAATGATTAACCCTTTGGCTTAAAATGTAATTTGTGCTAATTTTTGAAATGACTGTGCATGATATAGGTCTCTGCTTGAAAAGACATATTGTATGGATGATGCCAATCAAATAGCCATTAAATGCTATTGAATTTGGATGGCTCACTAAAGCATACACCTGCCTACTAACTGTAAGTTCCAATTAAATTTGTGATTGCATAGAAATTAACTCTCAAAAAGATAAACACACATTTCAAAGGCAACTTGGATAGTTCTAATATCATTAGCAAATTTTGTATTCCAGAGGTCATATACATTTCTGGTAATGTGTGTTTTAAAATATGAAAGAAATAAAACTGGTCTCTCCATGCATAAGTATGTTGTGCATGGACTACATACTAACTTCAGAATGAGTTTCCTACTGTTTAAAACAACACCTTATCCCCACAAACATTGGCTGATAGGGGTTTTGTGGAGTTATAATAAAAAAATGGGCATAAGACTCAGGAAGAATAGATTTAAGTAAGAGACATCTTCATAGTGAACTAATGGCATGACCCTGTGCAAATTTCTAAATTTCTCTGGGCATTACTTTTGTCAGCTATAAAAAGATAAGGTAGAGTAGATAATCACAAAGGTCTCATACTCTTAATGCTCTCTGACTGAAATGGCCGTGGGCTTTTGAATCTAAAACAAACTCTATGGAAAAGTAGAGAAATTGAGAGTCTGTCTCAATGAATCTTGAAAAGAGTATGACCCCTTGTGGGTAGTTAGAATCAGAAGTTTTTCAAGTTGTGATTTGATGTAGGTTTAAACTCTTTCTAAAATAGAATCTCATATAACTTCACCATTAGAATTTAATTACCTTGTACTTTAATGGGCTTTGCTTATCAAGATTCCCCTTAAAAATCAAATAACCGTTAGGATGCACCATACTTTATATTTGTCATTAGCTAATATAATAACTCAGATTGGTTTATAGCCTAAACCCACAGAATAGAACATAAAGTCCATGGGGCTAGAGACTTGTCTTTGAGGAAGGGAATGGGATCAGAGAAGGAAAGAACAATTCCTAGCTGCTAACTCAAGTGTTTGGTGAACTAGATTACATTTCATGGATTAAGGTGATGATGAGATTATTTGAATTCCAATTATGAGAGGTACAAACTGACTGAATTAGGAAGATATAGTTTGAAGAGAAAAAAAAAAAGCTAGAGAGTGAAGCATGACAACATCTGCAAATATTAGAATGATTACCAGGATGTCAAAGGATTAAAATCAACACAAATAAGTAGAAATTAAAAAAATAAATTATAAATAATACCAACATAAACTTCTTAACATTTATAGCTGTGAAAAGACAGAATCATGTGTTTCTAGAGTTTCTGCAAACTTTCACCCTTGAAAGTTTTCAGTAGAGTTTGGACAGACATTGTCAGAAAAATATGTAAACAGATTTCTGGCCTAAAATTAGCACTTACACTAACATTTATAAGAAGTATTCCACACAATGTTAATTCCAAAGGATACTATCTATTATCTCTAAAGGGGAAACAGACTCTATTGTCAAATAACAGCAGTAAATGGCATTTGAGTAAAGTTAATCATGCAACTTTAACATACATCTTCTCCTCATCTTTAGAGTAATGACACATTACTCAAATCACCAGTGGGAAATAGTGCTTTTTAAAGGTAGGTAACTATGGAATCCTTTTTTGTATTTTTTTAAGTTTATTTACTTATTGTGTAAGAGAGAAAGAGCACATGTGCATGTGTACATGTGCACAGGGGAGGGGCAGAAGAGAGAAAGAGAGAGAGGGTCCCAGCAGGCCCCACGCTCAGCACAGAGCCCTTTGTGGGGCTCAATCTCATGACTGCAAGATCATGACCTGAGCAGGTTATCAAGAGTCAGATGCATAACCAACTGAGTCACCCAAGCACCCCTAGAATCTTTTTTTGTGAATGTTCATATGATATAATGTTTTATACAATATATGTTGAAAAGTGTAATCTGTTTCACAAATTAGACAAGATCATATGCTCTTTCAGAATTTAATCTGGTTCAAACTATTAATATCCCCTATTGGAATATAGTGTGGCAACTATGATTTAAGTATAAAATACTTTTAAGTGCTACAACTTTTTCCCCCCTAAATCATATCTCATAGATAAATGCCCAGCTTGCCTATACAAAAGATTGGGTAACATCATATCTTTAGAAAGTGCAATCTTTGTTAGGAAGGCTATGGCAATATTATAAATATACATGATGTTCTTAAAGAATCAACATGAATTACAACAGTTAATTCTTACAATAAACATATGGGGCATACTATTATTGTGATTTTACAAATAAGAAAACCATGTATCAGGTAATTGAAATAACTTGTCCAAGATCAAAATTTAAAAAAATGGGTAAGACTCAAATGTTTTGCCTTCAGAGTCTGTCCTAAAATTCCTACTACTTTCTTATGAAGTCAGATATGAGTGATGTTTCTTCCACAATCTATCAGGAAATGATCTTTAAAAGTAGAATAGACAGTAAGTGATCTTAATTATTCAGCTACTTTCTCACATGAAAACACTAGGGTGAATAAATTATCCCTGGAATTTCTTTTTGGCTTAGTGATGGTAGCAATCAACTGAAAAATAATTTCCATACAAGGAAGAAATTTGCACACTGTTATTAGATAAAGAGGGCTTACCATCACTTGTTATAGACTTCTGTGAAAAACAGGATTGATTTTTATCAATCTGAAATTGCTCAGTGGAAATAGTCATTGCTTAGCAGAGAAGAATGAACCAAATTGCCTCTAAGCTTCCTTCATCTCTGTAAGTGTAGGAGCCAAAGTTTAACTATTTTTCCTGCAAAAGATACATATGATGAACATTAAAAAAAATAGACACATGGTCTTTTCAGAAATTTAGCAATTTTTGTAAGCCAATAGCACTGCCAATTTGCTGAGAAACATAAAGAATTTTAAGAAAATTAGCTCTAACTTCAAGGCTATGAGGAAAAGTCTAGCATTACCATACATATGCCAAGATGGTTTTAAATTCTTTGGATTGAGTATTTTAATTTTTTGAAATTGCCCACAGTTTGTTAGGAGATAACCTAAATTAGCAATTCCTGTAAAAAGAATGATTGCATTTTCCCATTCATTGACATTGTTCAACATTAAATCTGCATTCATTATGGATCCCTGAGATATGTAGTTTTAGTTATTTTTTTCCAATTGTGGAAAAATGGTAGAAACTGTAAACTATCAGAGGAAAAAATTTTTCCTCAATCGAATAAAGCACTAATAAATCATAGATAAGTAGTTTAGACTCAGTCTTGTTCACTTTTCAGATGACGTTTTGCTAGTAGCTATATAATTTAAACCTTATTCTGAATCTATATTTAATAGAGCTTTCAGGACTTATTAGATCAACTCAAGCTGTCTTTTCCAGAAAAAGTACACTGTCCATGATTCTTAATGCTTACCTGATCAGAACCAATAAATAAGAAGAGCACTAAATTCATCTATAAGTGTTATTTAATTTTTTTTAGTTTTCCTTCATTTTATTGGGGAAAGGTTTATAGTGACTAATAAACATGACCTCTGGGCTCCATAAAGCTCAGTGCTTTTGGTTTGTCTAAGACCTCCTGGTAAAACACTCATGACTAAAGCATTAAAACCTATTTTGTTGCTTCCTTGCACTACCTTAGTTCATGAAGATGTTTTGAGGGTGTACCATCTGCTTTCTGAACTTTCCTGAATGAAAGTTGCCTAGTTAATCAGGGGTAGGTTTCTAAAATACTGTTTTAATCTGCTATCCTTTCCTTGATTCTTGTTTTTGCATCTCAGAAATAGAACAAACAATTCAGAAGAGTAGAAATAAATTGGAGGAATAAATCCTATCACTTCTTCCTAATCCATGTAATATGGAAAATATTTAATCTTTCCATAATTCTTTAAATGTATAAAAAATTAACTAGGCAACTATGTTACTAGCATAACTTGGAGACTGAGTGTAACTCAGATAATTTCTCCCATCCTGCTTATCCACAGTCAGTAAGAACTGGATACTTTCTTTTCCAAAATCTGCAGTTTGATCAGAGAAATTGGTTCATCAAAAGATGAATTTTGGGGAGCGCCTGGGTGGCTCGATCGGTTACATGTCCAACTCTTGATTTCAGCTCCGGTCACGATCTCACAGTTCATGAGTTTGAGCCCCATGTCAGCCTCTGTGCTGACACTGCAGAGCCTGTTTGGGATTCCCTCTCTTGCTCTCTCTCTGCTCCTCCCCTGCTCATACTTTCTCTCCCTCTCAAAATAAACATCAAAAAAAGATTATTTTTTATTCTTGACACATATTTGAAATTAATACTTTAGTATTTTCTTTTCCTTACAATTATCTATTGATAATGCACATTTTATAAATATATGATTTAAGGATTGTGGGTAGTGATTCCTTCTTGCCTGCCTTCCTTCCTTCCTTCCTTCCTTCCTTCCTTCCTTCCTAAATGAGTACTATTTTATTGCTGGGTCAAATGCTAAGACATGGGATACAGTGGACGATGCAATTATTGTGACCCTTCTTTTCACATTGCTTAGAGTCTAAGGGGACAACAGGAAACTATCAAAATTGTATATAAATAGACTTTTGGTATGTTTTATATTGTATACTGTGGCAAGTGCAGTGAAGTCAATAGCCAAAGATTTTGAAATAGATTAATAGTTATAGAGTGCAGCTACAACATTAGATAGAATAGTAAAGAATGCTTCTCTGAGAAAGTAGCACTTTAAACTGATACTTGAGCAATGAGGAGGAGACACCCATGGAAAAGAATGAGTGTGCTTCTGAGAGAGAATGATTCACTCAAGAGACTAGCATAAACAGTCTGACTCCACTGAGAGACGGGCAATGAGGATGGATGGTATTAAGCAGAAGAGCGACTTGGCTTGAAGTTGGAGAAATAAGCCCAGGCCGCATCAGATAGGTCATGCAATCTACATTAAGGAGTTTAAATTCCTGTATGAGTGTCACGGAGAAACACAGAAAACACTAAGCCAAGGTGTTACAAGATTTATTTTACACTTATAAAAATATTGATGTTATCTGTATGGAAATATAGCCAGAGTGAAAGGGGGACACAAATTAGTGGCTTATTAAAATTAGCCAGATTAGTGTTGGTGGTGAGGACTGGTGTGATCAGGAGAGGTAGGACACTGGAAAGAATGTAAGTTTGATTTTGGAGGCACTTTGGCGTAATTAGTGGTGATAGAGGGGTCTCTGGGAGGGGAAGAGTGGAATCCAATGTGATTCCTCAATTTGCAGCTTGAATGACTCAGTAAATAGTAGAACCATTCACTGCAATGTGGATGCCTGGCATTGGTTTGTAGGAGGGGGAGGGGAGCCGTTGAGAGGGGAAAATTACCAGTTTACTACATGTTAAATTTGAAAGTAACTTTCATTCATTTGTTTTGTTTACACATGAAGAGAGACACCTGTATTGACAGAAACTGGAATAGAATATAATCTTGAGAAGGCAATAGGTCACTCGCTTAGCTTCCCAGGGCTGCTATAATAAAGTAGCACAGAGGGACTTAAACCACAGAAATTTACTCTTCCACCGTTCTGAAGGTTTGAAGAAATAAATCAAGGTGTCTAGAGGGCCATGCTCCCTCTGAAGTCTCTAAGGAAAGATTTCTGCTTTTCTTTTCCTGTTTCTGAAGGCATCAGGTGTCCCCTGTTTGTGGCAGCATGACTCCTATCTAGGCCCCCATTTTCACATGGCCATCTTCCCAATGTGTCTCTGTGCCTTCGTATGACATTTTGCTTTTTGTGTCTCTCTCTCCTTGTAAGGATATCAGGCGTATTGGATTAAGTTCCCAGACTACTCCAGTCTGACCTCATCTTAACTAATTACATCTGTAAGGTCACTCTTTCCAAATCTGGTCACATTCTGAGGTATTGGGGGGTCAGGACTCCAACATATATTTTTGTGGAACACAATTTAACCCATAACTCACCGATCAAGAGAGTGCAGAGAAAGAGAAAATACAAGCTTAGCACTGAACATTTGAAAAATTTTAGCATTTAGATTTCTTGTGAAGGCACTGATGAAATTCTACAGTGTTAGCTAGGAGGAAGTCTGGCATATATTTCACTACATTGAGTTAAGAGACTATTTAAGGCAGGAATGGTAAACAGAGTTCAATTTTATTGCAAGTAGTAAAGTAAAGGCAGAAAATGGCTAAGGTCATCAATGAGCAATGAAATTACTCAGCTTTATAATGATAATCCTGGCCATTAATAAAATATTAAGATATATCAAGTCAACATTATTAACAAAGCAAGAAAATGTGAAGTGTCTTTTAGAAGGATTTACATAGAAGTTATTATTCATAACATTATTGTGTAATTTAGGTGTCGATGGTCTCTAGAAACTCAATGATGAATAACAGCTAATTTCCAAGATTTAGAGGATTCTGTATGGCTAATTAGCCATACGTTGTCTATGTATATGATGGAATAGAGGACCTCTCTTTCCTTTTAGCTCACTATGGAAGGAAATAAATTTGGACTCTGGCTTTACACTGAATAATAAGAAATTCTACCCCCACAAGTGACATAAATGTAGAAAACAAAAAAATTTGAAAGGGGAATATAAAACACATATACATAGTATAGAATTGAGGACTTAATATTAGAAAGCTATAAGTTACAGAATAAAAGATAGAAATATTTGATTATGTAAAAAAATCTAAAAATGACACGAGATATCATAAGCCAAGACATAAGCACTAATTGATTATTTCTAGTGCTAAAATGTATAATATAGAACTCTCTTATACATTTGTTTTACAAACACCAAAAATGAAAGGCAGAGAGTAGGAGTGAGGTACGATAAAGAAAAAAAAATTGAAAACAAATGTGTATGTGATAAAAATAATAACTGTGTTATTTAAATAAAAGCAAGTGTGTGTATGTCTGTATGCACAGCATATATGTCTGCATAAAGAGATGGATGCAATTTAGTCCCTGAATAATGCTTAATTTAAAGAGATGAGAATGTAGGTAATACCATCTATGAATATTTGTAAATTTAGTATGATGCAGATAAAAGCAACAAGTATCCTATTGTGAATAAATGAGCTGATTCAGTTTTTTTAGATAGATTTTGGTGTCTACAATTCATTCTATCTTGCACATTAAAAAAAAATCTCCTGAATACACACTTATGATTGTCTTCTCTGAGTAAGGAATTAGGAATGAGAACTATATACATGCCCTTATGGGCGTGGTATTGGAATGGATAAAATACATCTCAAAACAAGTGCATTATTTTTCCTTTTTTCCTTTTTACTTTATAAGCACCATAATGTGAACCAAGGAATTTTATATATAAAGATTTATTTTGTATAACTTTTCTTTTTGCCAGTTCTCAAATATCTTGGCCTTAGGTAACTTTTACTCCTAGACTACTTACTGTTCCACATCTTAAAGTTAACAAAGAAAGGCAATCTACAGGACATCTAAAGACTGGCTAAATAGATCAAATTAAACTTTCATACAGGTGTGAATAATAAATGGAAATCGCAAGAATATATGTACTTAAACAAAAATGTGCATTTTCATTATATTAAACAAGTACCTCATGTTTCTCATGATAAATCATAAAGGTGACTCAATTCAATAACAGTGAGATGTATTTCATTATGAAACAGGTTAATGCAATCTTCTATTGAGCCCAAACTTTACAGCATTTTAATTTATGTGCCATTGTTTAGAAGAGGAAAAGGTCAAATTAGTCCCATAAGCAAACTGGGGAAATTTCCTAGTCTTCCAAAACTATCCAATGAAGAAACAACATCCTTTCTCTGTATCATATGCAATGCAATAAGCAGAAAAGTAATGAAAACCTAGGGAAATATGGGCTCACATTTACCCAGTATAGTTCTGAAATACTCCACGAGAAAATCTCGAGAACCGAGGAAGCGGAAAATATTCTCCCATTATTTTCTTGTACTCTCTCCATAAAGCTGGTTTGAAGGAGGAATTGCTCAGTTAATAGTTTCTATAGAAGCAGTTTAACCAGTTTCCAAGGGAGCATAGTTGCTTAGGAAACTCAAATATATTAGAGCACAGAGGCTGAGACTAGACACCTGCTGGTACACAAAGTTTCATGCTGCCATTTTTACCCACTCTCTCTCTCTCTCTTTGGTTATGCTTTCATAGGACAGAAGTGCAGAACTGGAAGACCAATGCAATTCTTGGTAGAGGGTGGGGAACATGTAATTGCTTGTGGGCTTACCATAAAGACCACCATTGGTAGGTAATTCATTTTTGAAGGCAGATTGGGTGGCATTTTCCTTCCCTGCACACAGCTTCCACTGGCCAGTGGGATAATCTCTGTGAATTTACTATAATCATATTCTCTGGAAACCCTGGTACATTAAGAAATAGTAATTGAATTTCATAAGAGCAATTTCCAAAATCTGCTCAATTAAGAAAAAAAATCAAAGGCGTAGGTAGACAAGACACATTTTAAACCTCAGGGCTAGTTTCCCAAAAATAGCAATGATGTTTTCCCTTTGAAATGTATAATGATATATAAAAATAGAGTGCCTATTATGTAACCACTTTAGGATTTTTGCCTCAATGAATAATTCTGGTTTCAATTAGCTGTTTTTATTTTTTATATAAAATATAGGTTGTGTAGATATTAAGTTGTACACATTTATCTGTCTATCCGTCTATCTATCTAAATGGATTTTGTAATGCCTTTTGAAAGTTGATCACTCATTTTCAGCTGATATCCTTTAAAAATGTGAAATGATGATGGCCAGGCGGTAACACGTGCTGCAAATGTGACTTGTGGTCTCCACACACCAGGCTGCCACATTTCACAGCTGTTCAGTAGACACGAGGAGCTAAGCAACAGAACCCATGCAAGTGGGCTGGGAACCCCTAGATGACACAGCATTATAAAAAGAGAAAAAAATAAACTCTGCAATTAACCAAAGCAATCCCTGAGGTTTGAGTCTCAGCATTATCCTTGCCTTCTGCATTCTGTCTATGAAGCTTTTAGAGACAGGCAATCACAACGTTTTCACAAAAACATTTGATTGTAACAGATTACAGAAAAGCTATTCATATTTTAGTAGTCAACGATCTCAGATATTCACAGAGAGAGAGAGAGAGACAAAGAGGAGAGAAGAGTGGTCTAAAACCTAATTCATGTTACCTTAGAGTTAAAGTGAACCTTAAATTGTTTTACAAAATGTTTAACTTTCCAATTAACTCTGTTTTCTTTGATGGTTAAGAGAACCCTGAGACGTTGTTGAGACACTACCTGCTTTAGGGTCAAGATCACACTTTAGATTTTTGTCTTCTTTTTGTGTCAAGATTTCCTGAACATAAAATGCCAAATGTTTTATCCACAAGTAACACTCAATGGAATCCTCTTCCCAGAAAATCCTCTAATTTGGACATCCTTCCATGATCATTGGCTCTTCAAACTGGAATGAACCCAGCTTCACTAGGATGTCCTGCTCAACCTTGGGCTGCCAGGAACATACGCTTGTCAGTGACCTGTTAAAGTGGTATGCTGCTCTTTCTGGAGCAAAGGTAAATTACATAATCTGTGTCTTGTCTCCAGTAAAATGGCAGCTCAAGTAAAGATTCTGAGATGCCTCTTCTTCTTTTCTTTTTTCAGTTTCACGCAATAATTGTCCGGCATTAACTTTGTGCTTAGTTGTGCTAGGTACTATGTCTACACAGATACAAATACGAATCAAGATCTTTGTGGAACTTACGTTCCATTTCGCAGTTCTCCATCACTAGTTTTAGTACCTCCCTGTCTGTGGGAAGTCGACTACCTCTAGGCAATCCATTTACACTAGCTGATTTTGTACCTGGACATTCTTAGACTCTATGGCTGCTTGATAATATTTTTGGGGCCTCTCTTTAAGCAGAAGCAAATAGCCTCTTCGGGGCAGATTTTTGTTCTTTCTAATTTTCTGTCTGTCTTCCTGTTAAAAGGTAAAAAGATCACAGCGGAGGGTTAATGTGGATGGGGAGAAAGAGCAACAGAAGAAAATAACCAAAAGCATATTAAATCGTTTTACATATAATAAATATTTATGTGTCTAAACTAACAAAATGACTCTAGGTCTGTGAACATTTCCAACAAGTTAATGTAGTCATTTTAATTTATCCTCAAGTTTCCCATTTTCTTTGCAGGATTTTGGATTTTCTTTTAAAATACAACTTTACTTGCTTCATTAAAAATGTATTTTCCACAGAGCAGCCAGAGAGCCATTTAAAACTTTTTTCAAACCCTATTATGCCCCTGTTCAAAGCACTCCAGTGTCTTTCCATCACACTATTAAAAATACTCAAAGGTCATACCTACAAACCCCTACATGATCTGCCCCTGAGTACTTCCCTCCCCTTTGTACCCTACAGAGGAGGCCTCTACACTCTCCTGCTATGTGCCCTGCATGCTCCTGCCTCAGGTCCTTTTCCTCAGTATTCCTTCTGTTTCGAAAACTTGTCCCCAGATAGTTGATGGCCCATTCCCTCATTCCTTCAGTACACTGTTGTTGTGTTTCCTTCTCAGGATACTTTTTTCTACCCCTGTATCTAAATGTCAATCCTTACCCCTCTTTATTCCTTTACTTTCCTAATTATTTTATTCTTGGTATGCATTTCTATGTGATATAAGCTTATTATTTCATTTTGTTTATCTCGGAACTTTGTGTAAGTTCCATGAGGGTAGAGAACTCTATCTTGTTCATTGTTTTAGTCTTAGTATGGAAAAGGCTGCCTGGAAAATAACAGAGATCAAAGTATTAGTGATTTGAATGAAATAATGGATGGATGGATGGATGGATGGATAGATACATGGATAGTTGGTTGAATGGATGGATGGAGATCTCCATGGGTAGCAAGCAGGGTAGTGTTCATGTTGTCTTAAGTTACTTCAGAAAACCTCTTTTGAGTGACACTTTGCCAGATTCTTTTGGGTATGTCTTTTCATGAAATAAGGCAGAGATTGGGATTTGACATATTTTTTTCAAGAATGGGTAATAATTTAAACAATACCAAAATGAGGGGCAAAAATGTCTCCTGTGTTAGCTTGGGTGTCCTCAAGAACAGAGTTGAGACAATACTTCTGTTCAGGTAGTTTGAGAGCATATGCCAGAGAGTAGGAGGGAGGAATCAGACAAAGTGAAACAGAGAGAGAGAGGAAAAACCAATATAAAGGTGCATTATTGATTTATTGCAATAGGCAACAGATGCTTCTGGGAAACATATGGAATGCCTTCTAAGACTGTTCTAATCAAAGTATTTGTCTATCAGCTCTCATGGGAATTGATCAAAGATTGCTGCTTCAGAGTTTTTATGCCTGTACTTCTGAGGAGCCCATGCTGTGAGTGCTTTCTACTTCTACCTTGGCAGAAATCGTGGGAGAAGCCTAGAAGATGTGAGTCTGGGGCACTGGTGATAAAAGGATGAAAAATCCATCCCACACTCCATCTACATGTGCACTGCATGAAGTCCACTCTGTTACTGAGTCTTCAAGTTTTCCACAGAGGATTTAATATGCAAGGGATAGTAGAATAAGCTACAGTTCTCTTTACTGAAGTGGCCCTAAGACTGTTAGTGATATTTATCATCTCCTTTCTCCATCACCAATTTTGGCTATGTCTCCCCTTCAAGCAGCATTTCCTCTGGCCTTGGTTGCTTGCCTGATGAGTTGACACAGACCTTTATCTCTGAGGAGTATAAACTTTGAGACTCTTGATCATAACTGAAATTGCTGCAATTGTCCTTTTACCATAGTGATGAGCCTGGAAGCACCAAGAGAGGGCCAAGTGGATCTTCTGATTTCCATACTACTCCAAGTATGTGTATGTAGAACTTCCATGCTCCTTAGTATAAATATCCCCAACCTCCTACCCCCAGGAATCAGCACATCTAATCCAGCAGAGACTAACGTTTTGGGCAAGCCAGCGTTAATTTCTTATTGGTGACTGACAGTGATGGTGAAAGAAGCCAGCTCTACCCAATCCCTGCCCTGTGTGTCACTGAGTACAAATTGTTGAATACAAGCTCCATATTTCAAGAAATCAGTTCAATGCATACACTGTATCCTGGCAGACAATGTCTCAACCCTGAGAAGTGTTTTTTTCAAAAATGTTGCCTTAGTTGAGCCTTTATTAAGATATCTTATTATTCCATAATGCCAGGTCATTCTGGATAAAGTAGAATCAATGGATCTCATGTGCTCATTGAAACATTACCTTCCCTGTAAAATGGGTCTTTTAGATGGGGTGATGCCACATGCTATAAGTCTTGAATTTTGGTGCTAGTAAACACTTTGGGCAGGAAAGGCTAACCTGTACTGAAGACTCAATCCTGTTTAGGATGAAATACTATGCTCCAGGATGAAAGTGCCTGATGTAATTACTTTGCTGTGAATTGACTAGACAAGTTTCCTGGAAGGATGATACCATTTCATAGGCTCAATATTGGTCTCTGCTATGAAAATTTCAGACCTCCAAGCATCAGTAGAAGGTATATCTGGTTTTTTGAGAAGAAGTCCAAATCACTGGCCACACCCATAGTTTCCATCCCTGCTACCACAGGCATTGTATCCATGGCTTCTTCCACAACCAGTAGAGTGGTCAAATACATAAGTTGGCTAATGTCCACTGGTTGTCTCATCCTGTCTACCTAGGTTTTGAATGTGTTCTTTTTAATGTTTATTTTTGAAAGAGAGAGAGAGAGAGAGAGAGAGAGAGAGCACTAGTGGGGGAGGGGCAGAAAGAGGGAGACTTAGAATCTGAAGCAGGTTCCAGGCTTCAAACTGTCAGCACAGAGCTTGATGCAGGGCTCGAACCCATGAAATGTGAGATCATGACCTGAGCCAAAGCCAGACACTCAGCAGATTGAGCCACCCAGGCATCTCTGAATGTGTTCTTTGTGGTGTATCAGCTTTAGTGGCTGTTAATTTGAGATACAAAAATCTTAACTCCTGTAAATCTAAATGTACGCTGATTTCTTCAGCCTCTTTGACGTTGAGTTTCTAATCTCAATCCTTTCAGGCTCATCATCAACTGCCAAATGATCATCACTTCCCAGAAAATGTGTTTCCTGATCTCACATCAGGTGTTTCTTCATGCCAAGTGACTACCAAGTATACCCCTTCCAGTCCTTCCCATAGTGAGTATTCTTATTGTCACTTCCCTTTACTGCCACTCCTTGTTGTATGTTGAATTGTGTTCCCCTAAATGTTAAAGTCTCCGCCCCTGGTACCTGTGAATGTGACCTTATTTAGAAATACTGTTTGTGTGGATGTAACTAAGTTAGTATGAGGTCATAATGGATTAGGTTAGCCCCTAAAACAGTGACTGGTGTCTTTATAAGAGAAAGGAGAGGGAAATTTGGATACAAGACAAGTACAAGGAGAACATCATATGAACATCAAGGTGGAGATTGGAGTGATTCAGATGTAAGACACAGAACACAAACAATTTCTGTCAATCACTGGGAGCTAGGAACAGGCAAGAAAGGATTCTTCCCCAGAGCCTTCAGAGGGAACATGAACTTGCTGACACCTTGAGTTAAGCCATTTAGCTTCCAGAACTACGCAAGAATAAATTTGTGCTGTTTTATGCCACCCAGTTTGTGGTACCTGGTTACGAAAGCCCAAGGAAACTAGTGAAATCCTCATTGCTCTGTCTTGTAGCAGCTTTACATTTTCACCTTGCATACAACTTTTCAAGCCACCTATGAACTGTGCTTGTGTCAGCCAGGAGATAAGAGTTGGGAACTGGGGGATAGACACTGGTGAGGCAGAATCTAGGCTACTGCTTATGTAACTTACAAGTAACCTCTGGATCTGTTCAGGCACAGTACCATTGGGAAAGTACCATTCTCATTGCCCAATGTATGGCTTCTGCAAACACCTGACTCTGTGATTTGGTAAACTGACAATAGCAGGATGAATGCTGGGCATCATTGATAGCAGTCACTTGCCTTGGTCAAGCATTCCTCTATTTAACAGAAGTTATTTTTCACACAAAGAGTGGTTCTTTGCTGCTGAAGACGTGGCTCTGCTACAGAACACTAGCATCTGTGCAGAGACACTCCAATTAGAGCTTTCCAGAGACCTCATACAGCTTCTCCATCTCATATGGATGCCTTTAGTATCATTGAATTCCCTGAGTCATACAACCAGACTGCAGGGAGTCTTGAACAACAGCTTGGACCTGTTTGCAAAGCCTTCTCTTTGTCTCTCAAACTAAAATTTACTAAAGAGGACAGGTTTTAATGTTTTGAAGACAGAAATTAATTTTTTTTTCTCGAGCTACCTGCCTCCATGAAGTAAGAAGACCTATGAAAAACTTAATTCCTTGGACTGACTGGGTTTTCAAGGTTGTTTCTTTCTCTCACTTTCCAAATCCTGCAGATGTCCTGTTATGTGGGTTTAATCAGTCCAGGGTCTTCAGTACAGATTTCTCTGTCCCTCTCACCATTAGCTGTCTGATAGCAGGTGTCCCAAAATACTCCTGAGAAAAGGAGGACATCAAACTGATTAGGGGTCTCATTTAACCTTCACTTCTAGCTCAGGGCCCCAAAGCAGACTTTTCTTGAGTTCACTGATATATAGGGCATATAAATGCTACTTATAAAATGGTAGCTTAATTCACTCTCTTCAAATAAACCTTTTGAATCAGTCTCCATCTAGGGCAAGATTTGAATGTTCTGCATTTCTAGACATAAAAACCATCAAATTCCATTAAAAAATAAACCATTATCTGTAACTATGTTAGATTGCGAACAGTACACCCTAAGCCAACAGACATAACAGCTCTTATTCCTACAGCATTAAAATATAAGAAGGATGCACATTTCCTTTTCTCTCTGATTTCATACCCACCTCCCTCAGCCTTTGTTCTGCCCTTCTCCTTTTAGAGAAGTAATGTCTAAAGTACCCTAACAGATGTATATGTTTTTCTCCAACAATTAGATCTATATCAGGGACATATCCCTCAATAGTCTCTGAATTTGACTTTAATGTCTCAGGGGATGAGTTTAAACACTTCAGTTCCAAGCAAATTTCAGAAAAGTGTTCCTTACCTATTATTAAGTAAAAGCACATGAAATAAAAGTTCCATTTAGTTCTTAGGCCTTACACTCCTATATTACCCTCCCCAGTGGAATCCAGTCTTCATGCTATGTACACTTGGCTGTTCAGTGTGGAATTATACCAATATTTGCATATATGGTCTTATTTTTTCCTATTACTTCAGAGTTGTTTTACAAGGAACATGTCCAAGGAATGAACACATTTAGTATACTGAAATTCAAAGCTAATTAAAAAATCTTTCTTGGGGTACCTGGGTAGCTCAGTCAGTTAAGCATCTGACTTCAGCTTAGGTCATGATCCCGCAGTTTGTGGGTTTGAGCCCCCTGTCAGGCTCTGTGTTGACAGCTCAGAGCCTGGAGCCTACTTCAGATTCTTTGTCTCCCTCTCTCTGCCCCTCCCTGCTCATGCTCTGTCTCTGTCTCTCTCAAAAATTAATAAAAACCATTAAAAATTATTTGCCAATTTGATGAATTAATAAAAGATGTTAAAAAAATCTTTCCTCAACTTTTGCTTCTGAGAAATGATATCCAAAAAAAAAAGCAAAATTTGGCCTAAGTCTATTCCTGTATACCACAGAAGAAACACAAAGCAAATGTGTCTGCTTGTTACTAAGAATCCCTTGTTTGCTTCTAGAGTATGTGGGCAGCAGTTGGGCAAGGTGTGATGTTTTTGAAGTTTAAAAATAATGTTGAAATATTTTCATGATATAAGCTTTTTGGTTTAAAAAAGTTTGAGTTTTATAAATTAACAATAAATTGTAACTAAATATATAATTTCTTTTTGAATAGTTTTCTGAATAATTTCCTATATATCTGTTTGGACATATTTTAAGGTTTTCATTTTAGAGTCATTTTCTTAATGCTCATTTTCATCTTTTTTTATGCCTTTATTGTAGTGAATAGAGTGGGCCATGCTTTTTTCCCCATTCTCCTCTCTCTCTGCCTCCATCTCCTTCTCTCCTTCTCTTTCTCCCTCCCTTTACTTTTGCCTTTCTCTCTATCTCCTTCCTTCTCTCCCTCCCTTTCTTTAGTTCTCTTGAAACACTCATTTCTTGAGTATCCTGCTTCTTCTGTCCAAAGACCACTCAAACCAAAATCCTTCCCAACCAAATTGAACACCTTTTCCTTACTGTATTGTGTGTGTGTGTGTATGTGTAATTTTTACCAGAATCCTCTTTCCTCACTAATTAAGACATAGAACATTAGTTCATATTTATCCTGTAGACACATGCTTACTATTTATTTCAATGGTAATCATGAATTTTTAAAATATAAATGTGCTTATTTTCTACATAGGTATCATATTTTCAGTGCCTGAGATACAACTTGTTCACATAAAAGAACTCCATTAGGATCTTCACAATCCTTCACTTGGTATATTCCAAGACATTGCTGAAATCATTTGTTCATCCATATACGAGTACATTGCTATAATACATAACTATAAATATGCATTTTCTAGCTTAAATATGGTAGGCAAGACTCTAAGATGGTCCCCTCACATTCTCAATCCGGGGTATACACATGCTGTATAATGCCATACCCTTGAGTGTGTATTCAATCTGTGGTTATGATGGAATGTCATTCCCACGATAACATTAGTAGTTAGCTCCTTTTGAGTTAACTAGAAGGACATTTATCTTAGATGGGCCTGACATAGCCAGGTAGGGTTTTTTTTAAGTTTATTTATTTATTTTGAGAGAGAGAGAGAGAGAGAGAGAGAGAGAGCAGTGCAGGAGGGGCAAGGAGTGAGAGAATCCTAAGCAATCTCTGCACTGTCGGTGTAGAGCCTGGTGCAGGGCTTAAACTCACGAACCGTGAGGTCATGACCTGAGCCAAAACCAAGAGTCAGGCACTTAACCTACTGAGTCAGGCACCCAGATTTTTTATTTTAAAGTTTAAACATTAGAGACTCTCCTGTTGGTCTTAAACACAGCTTCCATGAGTTCTGCTGCAAGGAAGGCAATTCTTCCAACAACCAGCAAGCTTGGAAGAGGATCCTGAGCCTCAGATGAAACCCTGATCCTAGGTAACACTTGATGCAGGCTCATGGGAACCAGAGTAGAGACCCTCTCTTAAGACTTCCCAGGATTCCTAATCCATGGAACTATTAGACAATGAAAGGGTATTGTTTTAAGTCACTAAGTTTGCAGCAATTTGCTATATAGCAATAGAAAATAAACACACTGATCCAGGGTTAGAAAGAAACAGCTCACAATTGCTTATGACTTGTTCGTAATTGTAACTTGTTCAACAGTCTACCTAAATCGATTTCTATTAAAAAGAACAATTATTAAAATATTAACAGTACAATTGTTACATACGGAATGTCTTAATTCTTTACATATGGTAGATCATGTTAATTGTTATAAAGACTCTATGAAGTGAGCATTAAATTTCTGAATTCATAAGCAGTAAAGAGGGTCTTAAGGAATTTAGCTATCTTATCAGAAGGGGCAGAGGTAGCGTGATGTGTTGACCGGGAGGGATGAGGAAAAGCCCTTTGGCAGACAGAACCTTCTCTTCTGGTTTCCAAGCTCACACCTTTCCCACCTTGGTATACTGCATTTCATTATGTATAGAAAATTATACACAAGGTATCCTCTTCTGCCCTGGGTTGCTAAGATCAATAAAGTATGCACCCATAATGAAGGACTTTAAAATCCAGCAGGGAAAACAGACATGAATCACACAATATCTTCCAAGGTCTAATGAAACCCTTGCACACTGGGGTGATATTCTGGTGGGATTAGAAAGCACTTAGAGAAGCCATGGCAAATGAGCTAAGCCTTAAATACTCTAAATGACCTTTCTGGTAGAAAAATTGGAGCTGTAATCCTTTGGGGTGGAGAAATAAAATGCTGCACTTAGAATTGTAAATGTACAGAACATGTTCACAGAATGTTTAGTAGATAGGAGCACAGGGGAGTCAAAGATATAACTGAGTTTTATACCCTGAATGTGTGTTTCCTACATTGTTTACAGCTTTTTGATACCTGTCTTTGTCTGTTTCACTCTTTCAATTTCCACATTCCTTAATCTAACTGTTTTTTGCATACTATAGTGAAATTTTTGGATCATGGTGTCAGCAATACATTTGGGAAAACATCTCAATAAAACATAATTTTAAGATTCAGTTCTCACATACACACACACACACACACACCACCGTGTGATTGTAGTTTATTGTTAAATTCATGGTTAATGCTTAAAATATGTATCATATATATTACTTTTTGTCCTTGATACTTAAAGTATTTTTAAATGATATTCTTGATTTCTAGAGGTACATGGCAAAATTCTAGGTACTAAGGACACAGAAATAACCCAGTTTGGCAAGAACACTGAAATAGAGAGTGGGAATGATGATGTTTGGGGGGAAAGCTGGGGTCAAATATACCAGGAAAAAGTAACAAATTATATATGTCATAGAACAGCATATCTTAGATAATTAAACAGAAAGATATGTTAGCAAATGACTGAGGAACTATCAGAAAAAATCATCAAAGAAAGGAATTTTAAAGACACAGCGTCTGAACATGTATATTATAAGTTCTCTGATCCATCAAATACATAGTCTACAGTGAGCTGTCTCTGGCTTTGAAGATCTCATGTTTGATTAAGTATAGCTCTTAATGTAAAAAAGATATTGTTAAAAAACAACACCTACTTCAGGGGGTGCCTGGGCGGTTCAGTTGGTTAAACGACCTACTCTAGATTTCGGCTCAGGTCATAATCTCATGGTTTGTGAGTTCGAGCCCTGTGTTACACTCTGCACTGACAGTGTGGAGCTTGCTTGGGATTCTATGTCTCCCTCTCTTTCTCCAAAAAATAAATAAACATTTAAAAAAAAAATCCTACTTCTGTAGGAAGTCTACATGTCTAGTACATGTCTAATACTAAGGGAAAAAAAGATAAAATGCCATGAAAATCCCTATTAATGTGTTATAAAAAGAAAAACTGTCTAAAATAAATATGAGATCATGGACAACTTTAACAAGCAAAGTATATCTATCAAATTAATTTCCTTGTTGTATTCCTCTTATCAATAACAAATAAACTAGATGACCTGAACCAAACTGAAAGGCACCTATCAAATTTTCCAAAATTATCATTCAGGGATTCTCAGAATTCAAGCATTTTATATGGGAGACGTGTTATTTTTGCATTCACTTCAATTTTACAAACTCGGTCATGTATCCTCTTTACAGGTTTCTCTTTTTTATCCAAAGAAAAAAAGGAAAGAGTAAAAAGCCCATCGCCAAGCAGTTCATCACCTCACTTGTGAGGAAAGTCAGAGTAATACACATCCTGTGGTAACTGAGAGGGATACAGGATAGGCTATTTTGGGGCTCACTAGAGAAATATAAATCTTTTGAAATTTTTCCACTTCTCATTTCTTGTATTCTATCTATTTGGTATATTAAATTCATATATAATAAACTTGGAAAGCAGTCATTTTACATGAAACTAATTATGTGCGGTGGAGACCCAGAGGACAGATCCATCCTGACAGAGTACTTTCAACACCATTTACTTGTAGCTTGCTATATAGACAGTGCAGCGCCTCAGTTAGAACCACGTATACAGCTAGTGATTTATACTTCCTCACGCACGAACAGCTTTTTCAATGTTGTTTACTTAACTCTTTTCAAAGAACTTCTAAAAAATGCTTCCCAGATTTTTATGGGTTAAAGGAAGCATCAATTTAGAAATTATAATTTATATACATAGAATAATAACTGATTTCACAGTTCATTAATTCAATTGATGAACAACAATAAAAGAGAATTACTGCAAAATATAACCATGTGATGTGAAAAGGTGGGAGGGGAAGTGTATAATTTTACTCACTTTATTCAAAAGAAATAAATGATCAAATGTACTTTATATAAAATGGTAAACTCACTATCGAAAATGATCAAATCTAATTAAGATAACATTTTAAAAACTGTACTTCAAAAATAAAATTGGAGAGGTATTTTTTTGGAAGATGTAATTCTGATATAACTTAAGAAGATTTAAATTTCTGCTGCAGGGAATAAGGGCTACTTTCCTACAATGACTTCCATAAAAAGTCCAGTTTTCCTCGTGTGTTAGTTTGCATTTGTGGGTATTGCAGAAAATACAGATTTTATATGAACGATGTGTGGTATTTTTTAGTCACAATAGCACTACATTTTTTTTAATGTTTCTTTATTTTTGAGAGAGAGAGACACAGGGCACAAGCGGCAGAGAAAGAGAGAGGGAGACACAGAATCTGAAGCAGGCTCCAGGCTCTGAGCTGTCAGCACAGAGCCTGACATAGGACTTGAACTCACCAGTTGCAAGCTCATGACCTGGAACCAAAGTAGGACACTTAACTGACTGAGCCACCCAGGCGCCCGAGCACTACGTTTTTAAACACTAAATGCCTATTTTTATGTTTTTGCTTCAATGAAATGGGCATTTTTTCTAATTTAGATTCTTTAATGGAAAGATAACATATTTTTCTAGAACTCTGTTTTCTAAATAAAATAAATAAATAAGCCTTTATGCCTGTGAATACACACACATATACACATACACACATGCCATGACCAGAATACGGAACACATATATAACATTTACATGTTATTACCTTACTGTCCCGTAAATTTTCACTAGTTCAAATATTTCCAAGGCATAAATTGACTTCAGTATACACATAGGTTATGTAATAAATATATTTTAAGCTAGGGATAAATGTGCTCTAACATATAAACGGAGACCTATAAGACTCATGACCGATCTCTCTACTGAAACTTGGCAGGCCAGAAAGGAATGGCAGGAGATCTTCAATGTGATGAACAGAAAAAATATGCAGCCGAGAATCCTTTATCCAGCAAGTCTTTCATTTAGAATAGAAGGAGAGATAAAGGTCTTCCCAAACAAACAAAAACTGAAGGAATTCGTCACCACTAAACCAGCCCTACAAGAGATCCTAAGGGGGATCCTGTGAGACAAAGTACCAGAGACATCGCTACAAGCATGAAACCCACACCATTAAAATGACTCTAAACCCATATATTTCTATAATAACACTGAATGTAAATGGACTAAATGCGCCAACCAAAAGACATAGGGTATCAGAATGGATAAAAAAAACAGGACCCATCTATTTGCTGTCTACAACAGACTCATTTTAGACCTGAGGACACCTTCAGATTGAGAGTGAGGGGATGGAGAACTATTTATCATGCCACTGGAAGTCAAAAGAAAGCTGGAGTACCCATACTTATATCAGACAAACTAGACTTTAAATTAAAGGCTGTAACAAGAGATGAAGAAGGGCATTATATAATAATCACAGGGTCTATCCATCAGGAAGAGCTAACAATTATAAATGTTTATGCGCCGAATACGGGAGCCCCCAAATATATAAAACAATTACAAACATAAGCAACCTTACTGATAAGAATGTGGTAATTGCAGGGGACTTTAACATTCCACTTAACAGAAATGGATAGATCATCTAGACACACAGTCAATAAAGAAACAAGGGTCTTGAATGATACATTGGATCAGATGGACTTGACAGATATATTTAGAACTCTGCATCCCAAAGCAACAGAATATACTTTCTTCTAGAGTGCACATGGAACATTCTCCAAGATAGATCACATACTGGGTCACAAAACAGCCCTTCATAAGTATACAAGAATTGAGATCATACCATGCATACTTTCAGACCACAATGCGATGAAGCTTGAAATCAACCACAGGAAAAAGTCTGGAAAACCTCCAAAAGCATGGAGGTTAAAGAACACCCTACTAAAGAATGAATGGGTCAACCAGGCAATTAGAGAAGAAATTTAAAAAAATATGGAAACAAACGAAAATGAAAATACAACAATCCAAACGCTTTGGGATGCAGTGAAGGCAGTCCTGAGAGGAAAATACATTGCAATCCAGGCCTATCTCAAGAAACAAGAAAAATCCCAAATATAAAATCTAACAGCACACCTAAAGGAAATAGAAGCAGAACAGCAAAGACAGCCTAAACCCAGCAGAAGAAGAGAAATAATAAAGATCAGAGCAGAAATAAACAATATAGAATCTAAAAAAACTGTAGAGCAGATCAACAAAACCAAGAGTTGGTTTTTTTGAAAAAATAAACAAAATTGATAAACCTCTGGCCAGGCTTCTCAAAAAGAAAAAGGGAGATGACCCAAATAAATAAAATCATAAATGAAAATGGAATTATTACAACCAATCCCTCAGAGATACAAGCAATTATCAGGGAATACTATGAAAAATTCTATGCCAACAAACTGGACAACCTGGAAGAAATGGACAAATTCCTAAACACCCACATGCTTCCAAAACTCAATCAGGAGGAAATAGAAAGCTTGAACAGACCCATAACCAGCAAAGAAATTCAATCAGTAATCAAAAATCTCCCAACAAATAAGAGTCCGGGACCAGATGGCTTCCCAGGGGAGTTCTACCAGACGTTTAAAGCAGAGATAATACCTAGACTTCTAAAGCTATTCCAAAAAATAGAAAGGGAAGGAAAATTTCCAGACTCATTCTATGAAGCCAGTATTACTTTGATTCCTAAACCAGACAGAGACCCAGTAAAAAAAGAGAACTACAGGCCAATATCCCTGATGAATATGGATGCAAAAATTCTCAGTAAGATACTAGCAAATCGAATTCAACAGCATATAAAAAGAATTATTCACCATGATCAAGTGAGATTCATTGCAGGGCTGGTTCAACATTTGCAAATCAATCAACGTGATACATCAAATTAATACAAGAAAAGATAAGAACCATATGATCCTGTTAATCAATGCAGAAAAGGCATTTGACAAAATTCAGCAACCTTTCTTAAAAAAAAAAAAAACCTTGAGAAAGTCGGGATAGAAGTAACATACTTAAAGATCATAAAAGCCATTTATGAAAAGCCCACAGCTAACATCATCCTCAATGGGGAAAAACTGAGAACTTTTTCCCTGAGATCAGGAACACGACAGGGATGCCCACTCTCACCGCTGTTGTTTAACATAGTGCTGGAAGTTCTAGCATCAGCAATCAGACAGCAAAAGGAAATCAAAGGCATCAAAATTGGCAAAGATGAAGTCAAGCTTTCACTTTTTGCAGATGGCATTATATTATACATGGAAAATCCAATAGACTCCACCACAAGTCTGCTAGAACTGATACATGGATTTAACAAAGTTGCAGGATACAAAATCAATGTACAGAAATTAGTTGCATTCTTATACACTAATAATGAAGCAACAGAAAGACAAATAAAGAAACTGATCCCATTCACAATTGCACCAAGAAGCATAAAATACCTAGGAATAAATCTAACCAAAGATATACAAGATCTGTATGCTGAAAACTATAGAAACCTTATGAAGGAAATTGAAGAAGATATAAAGAAATGGAAAAACATTCCGTGCTCATGGATTGGAAGAATAAATATTGTCAAAATGTCAATACTACCCAAAGCTATCTACACATTCAATGCAATCCCAATCAAAATTGCACCAGAATTCTTCTCAAAACTAGAACAAGCAATCCTAAAATTCATATGGAACCACAAAAGGCCCCGAATAGCCAAAGTAATTTTGAAGAAGAAGACCAAAGCAGGAGGGATCACAATCCCAGACTTTAGCTTCTACTACAAAGCTGTAATCATCAAGAAAGCATGGTATTGGCACAAAAACAGACACATAGACCAATGGAATAGAATAGAAACCCCAGAACTAGACCCACAAACGTATGGCCAACTAATCTTTGACAAAGCAGGAAAGAACATCCAATGGAAAAAAGACAGTCTCTTTAACAAATGGTGCTGGGAGAACTGGACAGCAACATGCAGAAGGTTGAAACTAGACCACTTTCTCACACCATTCACAAACTCAAAATGGATAAAGGACCTGAATGTGAGACAGGAAACCATCAAAACCCTAGAGCAGAAAGCAGGAAAAGACCTCCTGACCTCAGCCGCAGAAATTTCTTACTTGACACATCTCCAAACGCAAGGGAATTAAAAGCAAAAATGAACTATTGGGACCTCATGAAGATAAAAAGCTTCTGCACAGCAAAGGAAACAACCAACAAAACTAAAAGGCAACCAACGGAATGGGAAAAGATATTTGCAAATGGCATATTGGACAAAGGGCTAGTATCCAAAATCTATAAAGAGCTCACCAAACTCCACACCCGAAAAACAAATAACCCAGTGAAGAAATGGGCAGAAAACATGAATAGACACTTCTCTAAAGAAGACATCCGGATGGCCAACAGGCACATGAAAAGATGTTCAACGTCGCTCCTCATCAGGGAAATACAGATCAAAACCACACTCAGATATCACCTCATGCCAGTTAAAGTGGCCAAAATGAACAAATCAGGAGACTATAGATGCTGGAGAGGATGTGGAGAAACGGGAACCCTCTTGCACTGTTGGTGGGAATGCAAACTGGTGCAGCCACTCTGGAAAACAGTGTGGAAGTTCCTCAAAAAATTAAAATTAGACCTACCCTATGACCCAGCAGTAGCACTGCTAGGAATTTACCCAATGATACAGGAGTACTGATGCATAGGGGCATTTGTACCCCAATGTTTATAGCAGCACTCTCAACAATATCCAAATTATGGAAAGAGCCTAAATGTCCATCAGCTAATGAATGGATAAAGAAATTGTGGTTTATATACACAATGGAGTACTACGTGGCAATGAGAAAGAATGAAATATGGCCCTTTGTAGCAACGTGGATGGAACTGGAGAGTGTGATGCTAAGTGAAATAATCCATACAATGAAAGACAGGTACCATATGCTTTCACTCTTATGTGGATCCTGAGAAACCTAACAGAAACCCATGGGGAAGGGGAAGGGAAAAAAAAAGAGGTTAGAGTGGGAGAGAGCCAAAGCATAAGAAACTCTTAAAAACTGAGTACAAACCGAGGGTTGATGGGGGCTGGGAGGGAGGGGAGGGTGGGTGATGGGTATTGAGGAGGGCAACTTTTGGGATGAGCACTGGGTATTGTATGGAAACCAATTTGACAATAAATTTCATATATTGAAAAAAATAATAAATATATTTTAAATGTCATGTTTATATGTCTATAGGGTGTAAAATTAATGTTGTATGTGGGTGTGTAGATAAAATTTCTACTGTAATGCACCTGGAGAGAAGAAACAAAAGGGACATTTTCTCTTCTTTTTTTTTTGAATTTTTAAAAATGTTTTTATTTATTTTTGAGAGATAGAAACAGAGTGTGAGTGGGGCAGAAGCAGAGAGAGAGGGAGACACAGAATATGAAACAGGCTCCAGGCTCTCAGCTATCATACCGTGTTCAAACTTGGGAACTGCAAGAACATGACCTAGGCCGAAGTCGCACACTTAACTGACTGGCACACCCAGGCACCCCTAGAAACATTTTATTTTCTAATTATGGGAAGAAAAGTTAGCAAATTACTTTTGAAATACCAGCATACAGTTGCCGCACATAAGCTAGTCTAGCAAATGATTATATCAACCTTATTCTACAATTACAATTGCTATCTCATAACCAGACCCTTATTATTTTCATACAATGTTAAAAAGCACAAAATAAGTTTACTCTGAAGGTTAAGTGTATTCAAGTCTGAACTCTTATGGTACACAAATGAGGATTAAAGTTGGAAACTCTGCTGCACCAAGGCTTTAGAATTAATATAACATGACCACAATAGTGACAGAGCCGATGAGTCACTGCCCACTCTGAATAAATGCTAGAAGCAGCTAAAGAAAAACTGCCAAGGTCAAAGCTCAGTGCAGTTTCAGATGGATGTTATTCTCTCTATAGCAGTCACTCTCTCCTCCTTCCAGCTTTCCAAAAGGAACTGGTGCACTGCAGGCACTCAGGATGAACCTGCCAGATTTAATAATAATCAAGAACACTCTTAAATAATTGTCGCCAGGAAGAGAAGCAATTGGGAAACTTAAAAGTAAGGACTCCTTGAACTGTGGCTCATTTCAGAAAGCACACCCCTGTCTCCTCATTTCAAAACAAAGGTACTAAGGAAGCATAGGGAAGAGTCACAGAGAAATTCACTTGTTGCAGCCAAAAAGATCATCACATTCTCGCCGCTTTCCTGGGTCATTCTGGTAACCTATAGCCAACATTCTGGAGAAATACAACGTGGAAAGGAGCAAGTAATTTTGATTCAGTATTCATTGGTGGAGATTTGCATTTTAACTCAACCAGAAGGCATATTGTTGGCCTTCTATAGACTTGTAAGGCCTTCTAAAATTTAGAGGAAAACATTGAGCTTTCTGTGATGTTGAAGTTTAATATCAATATGTTGAGTTCCTCATAGTATAGGTGCTCTGGTAACTTTTCCTTGCTACTATTTTCTTTACTTTTATTCAGGTTGTAAGTGTATTTCTAGCATCAGCCATCACTTAGCCTTTCAGTGAAATGTTTCCAAGTGAGAAATGTGACATTATGTGCATATTTTGGCTATCCAATAGCCAAAATACATAGCACTTTTGAACCTTCCAAACAGTGAAAATTAATCAGGAAACATCCTAAGCCTAGCTGAGAAAGATAACACCTCACCACCGTGCACCACCACAACAATTACTACTTCTCAGAGCAATGTCCATTCAAGTATATGAACTCCTTTAGTAGAGTGTCCATGAGAGATGCAGCCATTTCACATAGGAGCATTACTTCAATGCATTAGTCACATGTCGTTTACAAGATACCATGAACTAAAAGTAAACCTCAGATGTTAGAAACAATGAGCATGTTCTAGTTGCTATTTATGTGTAATAATAAATCATCCAGAATTGTATAACTCTGCATTGATCCTTTGTTAAAAGCAGGTTGGTTATGGAAATGGGTCATGCCTGGGGGTCACGTGGCTTTCTTCTGGCAAGCAATTCCCAGGTAGGCAATAGGTTGAGAGTGGTCAGCTTCCAATAACCCTAGAACCCGTGGGATTGCTTCATTTATAAAAGGGGTGAGGCTGAATCTAGACCCAGCAGACAGCATTTTCTTTTACTTCTTCCTCAATTTCTTTCAAATCCTTCTACTGCTCTCCACTCTCGCTGCCATCATTCTAATCAAAGCTAGTCACTTCTTATTGAAGTGGCTCTTTTTTGTTCTCAACCTATTGTTTTTTCCAACATTGCATACAATGTTACAAATAACAAATATCTTCCTATCAGAAACCTCTTAATACCCTTTAATGTTTTCTTATTGCTCTATGTAAAGTAAAACAGTATGGAGTTTCCTCAAAAAACTAAAAATAGAACTACTCTACGACCCAGGAATTGCACTACTAGGCATTTATCTATGGGACACAGGTGTGCTGTTTTGAAGGGACACATGCACCCCCATGTTTATAGCAGCACTATCAACAATAGCCAAAGTATGGAGAGAGCCCAAATGCCCATCGATGGATGAATGGATAAAGAAGATGTGGTATATATACACAATGAAGTATTACTTGGCAATCAAAAAGAATGAAATCTTGCCATTGGCTACTATGTGGATGGAACTAGAGGGGATTATGCTAAGTGAAATTAGTCAGAGAAAGACAAAAATCAGATAACTTCACTCATATGAGGACTTTAGGAGACAAAACAGATGAACATAAGGGAAGGGAAACAAAAATAATATAAAAACAGGGAGGGGGGAAAAAACAGAAGAGACTCATAAATATGGAGAACAAACTGAGGGTTACTGGAGGGATTGTGGGAGGGGGGATGGGATAAATGGGTAAGGGGCATTAGGGAATCTACTCCTGAAATCATTGTTTCACTATATGCTAACTAATTTGGATGTAAATTTAAAAAAATAAAAAAATTAATTAAATTTAAAAAAATAAATTAAGAAAAAAAAAAACAAAACAAAAAACCTTCCATTTATATCTGTTCATTTTGTCCCAAACAGCATGGAAGACTTTATCAAATTCCCCGGAAATTTTCAGATACCTTGGATCTTTGATGATGGTTCTCAACCATATGAAATGTACTCGGGAGAAGAAACAGATGTTCACAACACCAGGGAGGGGGTACAGAAGGAAAGATTTTTCTAGCATCCAGTTGACTGAGGCCATGAACACTGCTAATCATCCTACAATACATAAGATGGCACCCCCCATAACAAAAAATCATCAGGACAATATAGCAACAATGCCAATATTGAAAAGTCATAGGTGCACCTGGGTGGCTCAGTCGGTTAGGTGTCTGACTCTTGATTGCGGCTCCGGTCATAATCTCAATGGTTCATGACATCGAGTCCCACACCGAGCTCTGTGCTGACAGCATGGAGCCTGCTTGGGATTCTCTCCCTCCTTCTCTCTCTTTCTGCTCCTCCCCTACTTGTGTTTGCTCGCTCTCTCTCTCTCTCAAAATAAATCCACAGACATTAAAAAAGAAAACCCTAAACTGTATCATTCCCCCAATTAATGATGATAAATGCATAGAAAGAATGAAAAAGAGGAAATGAGTATGTTTGCTGAGATTTGTTTTTGTAGTTCTTGTGTTTTTATTCCAGCTTTTAACAATGACCTCTTCCCTTCTTGTCTTTCCAAGTTCTCATAGGCATCTGCTTGATAAAACAGTCTTAAACTGTCTGTCATTTTCCACAAATTAGCCAGCCTGACAGCTTTTAGGACTGTGTTATTTTCAAGATAGTTCCTCAGAGACCGTTAACTGCCGTTCAGTGATATCAATGCAAATCTTACTGTACCTCAGAAAGTAATTTGTCTAATTCAAGACACCCAAACTTATTTAGAGTACCAAGGTGCCCACTTGATAATTCCTAATGTATTTTGAACTTTGACTATTTTCTATCAAAGATGGGTCAGCCCTCTCTTATCTGATAATCATTAGACTTGAAAGGGAAGTTGGAAGCGGTAAATTTCTCATCAATTTCTAAATTTGATGGACAATTTCAAGCCTCTATACCATGTTTTTTTTTTTCAGATTTTATAGCCATCCCTCCTTCTTACATATTGAAAATGAACTTCCTTATGGTAAAGTCTTCCTTAATCATAAATAAATCACTCTCAATTTCATATTCCAGCACCATACTCTGACCCATTTTTATCTTTCACACCACTGAACATTGATTCTTGCAATATGTTTACCAGTGTTTCTAGAATAAAATCATCACAGAATACAAAAAAAATTAACCTATGTATATTTTAGGGTTGGTAACACATACACTTATACTTAATGTGTATTTTGTCCATTTCCAACTTTATTAGGTCCCTTTAAAAATAAAAAATATTAGAGTTTATATTTTTATGATTTATTTAGTAAATGTTTTGACTCTCCATAGTCCTTTAATGGGTAATATTTCATAAGTAGTAATTTATTTCTGCTTCTTCAATGTATCATTATCTTTTCATCTTAAAGAAACTCAGTTTTATTCTCTTGAAATTTTACTTTCTTTTTCAAATACCACCTCTTGTGATTACATGTAACTTTATCCCACAAAATGCCCTATTAAGTGCTGTTCTAGTGTATTTGATGCAAATCTCACGTCTTAACCTTTACGATAGCATATTTTTGCCATGCATTTTTATCTTGGACTGTTTTTGAAACTTTCTATTTGAACCAAGTTTTCTATTCTACTTTCAGGCATATTCTGTGTATCACTCTGAGTATATTATCACGTGCCCTGTGGAACAGATGCTACAAGGACTTCTAGTGACATTTTTCCTGGAAAGTATCCCTTTTATCCCAATACTTAGAATGCAGAATGTTAGCATCTATAACTCAGAGGCTTTCAACATATTAGCATTTAGTGCTATGCCAGAATGACTATACATTCTGTTATTCTGTTAGAATAAAAAGATTTAGTGATCAGCATGCAGCCAGTCTTGACCACCATAGTATGACTTTGACACAAAGATAGGATCAGTTTGCTTTGAGGATGGCAGTGGTGGGAGGCAAGACCAATGAGGACAATGATATGCCACAATGACAAGAGTACCTGGAACTCTATTAGAATAAATGACAGACACACACACACACACACACACACACACACACACACACACACACAAATGTGTGATCTTAAGAGCGATGGTAACAACATGGCAATAAGAGATACAGCATTTAACTTAATGCTACACAAGATTGTCCAGAGCCAAAAGAAGACAGTGTCAAGTTGATAGCAGCCACAAGGCCAACTGTGGCAGGAGCTGAGAAGTATTTCAACAAGGACAGGAAACCTTTCTTGTAATTATGGGGGACATATTTAGCAAAAATAAGTCAGTCCTTATCAGAGATCTAGCAAAGGATTCTTTTTAACTTGTGAAATCATTTGTATGAACAATCTTCCAAATAATTTCAGAAATTATATTGTTATATTTAAAAATAACATAAGGATGCTTGGTGGCTCAGTTGGTTAAATGTCTGACTCTTGATTTCAACTCAGGTCATGATCTCATGGTTCCTAAGATCAATACAGGCACCAGGCTCCATGCTTTTGGGATTCTCTCTCTCCCCTTCTCTCTGCCCCTCCTCTGCTTGCATGCATGCACACATGTGCACATGCACGCACTCTCTCTCTCTCTCAAAAATAAACACTTAAACAATTAAACTAAAATAAAAATAATAATCACATAAAATTGAGGTGGCTACTGTAGTTCTGGCTGAATGGTTATTTTTTTTTATCTTTTTTTTTAACGTTTATTTATTTTTGAGACAGAGAGAGACAGAGCATGAACAGGGGAGGAGCAGAGAGAGAGGGAGACACAGAATCTGAAACAGGTTCCAGGCTCTGAGCTGTCAGCACAGAGCCCGACGCAGGGCTCGAACTCACGGACCACGAGATCGTGACCTGAACCGAAGTCGGCCGCTTAACCGACTGAGCCACCCAGGCGCCCCTGAATGGTTATTTTAACTACAGCAGGCAGACATTGAGGATCTGCAAAGGAATTCTTTGAGATACTGCATTAATAGGTGAATAATTCACCATCAGTTGGTGGAATAAGGAATAGCATTTCAGAGATAAATGGATCTTGGTCCCAAATAAAAAATTTTTCATTAAAAATGCCTGTCAGTAGTGGTTTCCTCTGCAGTATTTCAAAAAGTTAAGTTTTGCATAAGTTTAAGAAATGGACAACTCTAGAATGAAAAATACTTTTAGAAATATTGAAATACCGCGAAGGTTGAAGTGGAAAAGCTTACCTCCGTTATATTCCCACTCTACTGTCACTAATTCATACTCCTGGGTAAAATCTGGTATTTGTTATTATTAGATACATTCATTATTCATACACTGAAACATTATTATGTTGATTAAATTGACCCAATTTCTAAAAGCAAACAAACTTTCTTAAAAACCTGCCAAGGAACTTTATGAGTGTTCTCTCATGACTTACTTTAATTGAATTAATTTAAAAACCATTAAAAAAACCCTGGATAATCTGGACATAGATCTAATCACTATTTTGTGAAGTATACAGTAACTTTTAATTCTGTATGTCAACCAAAAGGAACTTAAATTTAAACAAACACAGAATATTAAAAATATTTTGTGTTCTATCAAGTGAAATTGACCCTAAGTCCTGTGATCCCTAGATAGGATTACTAGCTAATAGGAATAAACTTGGTATTTCAAAGAATAAAATGTACTTGTTAGATAAGCAATAGATAAATTAATTTGTTTATGTGTAGTGAATATATCATTCTATTAGGAGACTTTACAGTCCTTAGCCACACTCTTGAGACATTTGACAAGTTATCCACTGGAGTAAGTATTCACCTCAGTGAATCTGAGCACATGCCCAACTCTGTGTCAGTGTACTATCAAGGGTAGAGTTTCCATCACTAAACATTTATTTGTTATGAATCCTGAAAGTTTCACTCTCCAAATATCTTTCTTTTAAAATACAAGTATAAATGAAATGGCAAAATCTTTGTCATTTTTTAACCTATTAGATTTTTTGGAAAATAGCCAATGAGCCAGCGAAGAAGGAAGAACACAAGTACTTGGAAGGTTTTGAGAGAAGAAAAAGAAAGAAGAAAATGTAACCAGATGAGTTCCTTGGCTTAATTATTTTGCCAAAAGCTCATTTTTTTAGACACTTTAGTTTTATTTAATGAGCATTTTTTGTGAGTGCATGTTTGTGTATGTTTAGGGAAGAGTCAAAACTGTGCATTGAGTGAGTTTATAATTGAATGCCTTTAGTGCCTTTTTTCCATTTAGCTTGTTTTTACTGAATGATTACTTGTAACACTACCCTTTAATACAATACTGAAAAATGTATATCTCCAAATGTCTATATCCAATGTCTATATCCAAAAACATGGGTTGCACAAGGTGGGGAGGCTTTGAATAAGATTTCTTCTCTGTCATCCTAGGGAAGTGCTTCTCTAAAGTATTTTCATGTCGACTGATGAATGCATACAGAAGATGTGGCATATATATGTGTGTGTGTGTGTGTGTGTGTGTATGTGTATATATATATATATATATATATATATATATATATATATATATATATATATAATGGAAAACTACTCAGAAATGAAAAAGAATGAAATCTTGCCATTTGAAACAATATGGATGGAACTGGATACTATTATGCTAAGAAAATAAGTCCGAGAAAGAAAGATATCGTATGATTTCACTCACATGTAGAATTTGAGAAGCTCAACAGATGCACACAGGGGAAGGGAAGGAAAAATAAGATAAAAATAAAGAGGGAAGCAAACCATAAGAGACTCTTAAATACAGAGAACAAACTGAGGGTTGCTGGAGGTGAGGTAGGGGAGATGGGTTAAGTGGGTGATGGGCTTTAAAGAGGGCACTTTATGGGATGAGCACTGGATGTCATATGTAAGAGATGAATCACTGGGTTCTACTCCTGAAGCCAAGACTACACTGTATGTTAACTAACTTGAATTTAGAAAGAAGAAGAAGAGAAAGAAAGAAAGAAAGAAAGAAAGAAAGAAAGAAAGAAAGAAAGAAAGAAAGAAAGAAAGAAAGAAAGAAAAAGAAGACAGAAATACGTACATAGGAAACAAAATAATTTTCATGCCTTTAAATACAACTGTCCCAATCTTTTAAAAAAATATGATATGGGGCACCTGGGTTGCTCAGTCATTTGAATGTCCAACTTGAGCTCAGGTCATGATCTCATGGTTCATGAGTTTGAGCTCCATATCGGGCTTGCTCCTGTCAGTGCAGAGCCAGCTTCTGATCCTTTGTCCACCCCCTCCAACCTCTGTTTCTCCCCCACTTATGCTCTCTCAAAAAATAAAAAACATTAAAAACACTAAAAAATATGATGTAACATTTTTTAAAGTGATAGATAAAACTGAAGGAAACTCCGTTAGAATAATTCTCCATGTTGCTAATGTGAACATAAAGATTTTAATGTAACCTTTATAAATATATAAGAAATCAAAACAGAGGCATTTCAAAGGCCATTACCAATTCTGACCTGCCATACTGTCTATGTCAGTTGAATTGCATTTTACCCTTGAAGCCATCTATTTCAGTTATATAAAGAGGAACAAGAAAGACATGAATATTTAAATAGAACAGAAAAAAATAGTGTAATTTCACATTGCAGGTTTTTGTATTCTCCTCAGATAATGTATTCGGAGGACTCAGTCACTAGTTCTATTCTGTGCATTGCCTTGCAGTATATATACTGTTTCTCAAAGACTGGGATCAACTTCCCTGATATATACTTTTAATTTCTTTCTTCTAACTTGCTGTCTGTTCTATAACATCTTAAATTTCACCCAAACGTGTGTAGACATTTTGTCTTATTCGTGGTCAAGGATGAGAAGAGCCAGATTTCCACTCTGCAGCCCACCTGTGGCTTTTGCTCTCAATTCTGGTTGAAGTTGGGATTTCAACCTTTTAAAAATGGATTCTAGACAAGAGGAATAATTTAGCTTCTATGTGAGGCCTCATTACCCTAACACAAGAAATGTCCTTGTTCTAAGGAACAGGTTTAACAGTATGACATATCAACACAACATAATAAAATGAAATTTGTCTTACTTAAGACATGTTTAGGTTGCAAGTGACAGAAAATGAACTCAACCGAGCTTACTCAAAAATGGTTATATGGCTTAGAGTATGTCCCCCAATTACTTAAATTAATATGTATATATTCATATATTCATATATATGTCTACTTATATTTTAAAAAAACAGATGGAAAGGGCAGGAATAAAGGTCAGTTTCAAAAGAATTGCAAAGAGAATCTACCTTTCTCAAAGAAACTCTACCTTTCTCCTTTCTGCTTCTCTTTGAATATTGGTTTATCATTTCATTCCACATTACTTTTCTTCATAAGGCAGACACCACAGTCAACCAAACATAGAGTCAAACTAAGTCTAAAACTCCCAGAAAAAGTGATTGTTACTTTCCTTCTCCTCATCCTCCTCCTTTATTTGCCTAGCTTGCACCAATCAAACATGAGAGACTCAATTTGTGGGGAAAAAATAGAAACTTCAGTAAAAACAATATGGAAGAGGTAGGAAGAAGAGAATGCTAAGAAAGGTGGTTTGCTTTTGCAAAATGGAGAAGCATTCTCTAAAAAAGAATAATAGAGACACACTATTGTCGAGTTAGTGTTACCCACATAGGAATAAGGAAGCCTTCATCGTATAGAAACTGGTAAGCATTATAAAATAATTTTGATGGAACAATTTATAGAACACTTACATAAATGTCTGACACAAAATTTAATAATGGAAAAAATATAAGGATATGTACTTATAACCATATGTATGAAAAGACTACGTTTCAATATACACATTATAATATGTTAATATTGTACATATGTGTGAAACAGATCACATATTGCTTGTATTCTTCAAGTTGCAACTAGGAAAATTAAACCACTCAACAAATTTAAAGCAGAGAGAACTTAATAAAGAGAAATGTTGGCACTGATAATGGAAAAGCTGAGCAACGAAATGGGGTCAATGGTAAAATATAGATAGCTGCGACAATGGGGAGACTCTAGTTCTTTCTGGCTGGAGGTAAAAAGTAAAGAGGCCATGTTACTCATGCTAAGGAGAGAGGTTTATCTGCAACAGCCAAATTTGGTCAGTCCTGTCTAGTGAGAGTTAGAGCCACAGAGGACATGTGGGCATTGCTGGGGGTAGCATTGGCACAGTGATAATAATGCTGGCAAGGGGAAGAAATGTTGACTTCTTCCTTTCTCCCATTACCCTGTCTCCCCCATGGTCCCCATGGGCAAGAGTCAGATGTCTGCTGATGTGAGAGTTTGGAAAATGAACCCTTAAGGTCAGGAACCCTATCATATAAGCAGAGAAGCAAATAGTGAGGAATGGATCTTAAGGGACTATGTTTCATGTTTCTGTTTTTCTTCTCAGAGTGACTTTATAATAGAATGACTATACTTCTGTTTTTCCCTCCATTTAGCTTGTTTTTACTGAAAGATTACTTATAACACTATCCTAGGTATATCTAAAAGTGTCTGTATCTGACTTCCAAGAATATAAATTTTGTTTTTATAAATATTTAAAACAGTCTACTTATGTAAACTTACTTCAGATGTGTTCAAATTGTATTTATTTTTAGCTTTTCATCATAATCTTATGTCAGGAAAAGTAGTCGTCCTTGGTATGCTTAAAATTCTAAAAGTTCACAATGGAGGCAATCAAGAATTGAACAGACTGAACGAGTACAAGACATAAAGACTTGTACTGAAAGGTGACATACAAAGAAATGAGTATTGAAAACATGACAGTCCTTGAGGATAGGAGAAGGATCCAAACAGCAACACTGTTGTACTTGATGATATTTGTTTCCTCTGCCTGGGGCTGAATAATTTTCTTGCTGATGTGTTCAGTGAAAAAGACAACAATAATCCTTTCAGGATTTTTTCCATTTATAATACAGAATGTTTGCTTACTGGTGATTTCCTATCTAAATTGCTCTGATATGAGAAATGCATGTCATAACAATTGTTTCCCTTTAAACATGGGTTCAATTTAACACTCTGTCCTCCTTTGCAGCAAAATATTTTGTACTAACCTTGGTTGCTTAAAAAGAGAAGGTTCTGTTTCTTTTCTTTCTTGTCTTAATTTTTGTGCGTGTGTGAATTTTTTTCTTCCTTGAGGATGAATGTTCAGCAATAGTGAAATTTCAAACTTTGAGCAGTGCAAACATTATGTTCTTCTGAACAGAAAAAGGAGAGGGGTGCTTTTTGCCTTTTCCAGACACAGTTTCCCCAACATCTCAGCTTCCCACTGTCTTCTAGAAGATTTTAGAAGCTGTGCTAAGGAGAGCTCTCTCTTCTTTCTAACCTAACCCTCCCTCCCAAATCATTTTTTATTTCTTGTCATGCTTGATTTCTTCATGGTGTTTAATGCTATTTACTTCACCTTATTTATTTCCTTGTTTATACTGTATTTCTATCCAATCCCATTGAACTGTGAGCTCCTTGAAGGAGGGGAATTTTTCTTGCTGATCTTTCTGTCTCATGGGTGTAGAACAGTGCCTGACACATTCCAGGTGTTCTTTAAATATTTGTTGCCTGACAAGGAGAAAATTAACATACATGTCGTATATGAAACCCCACATATAGCAAAGGATAGGTATTAACCTACTATTAATGTCCTTTAATACTGGGGCAGTTACAGAAAATAAATTCCACTAATTTGAGAGATTCTTAAAAATAGGGACTTGGTTTGAAGTAATTGTATAATGTAACTGGGCACAGTGACTAACAAATAATGGGTATCCATCAGATGCTTATTGAATGAGAGAATGCATGAATAAGTAACAATCTACTAAACCTCTTCCAAACATTCACTGATTCATTGATTGATTCATTCAACAAATATTTGAGTGCTCTCTATATGCCAGCATCTGTCTAGACACAGGCTGCATCAATTAATAAAACAAATTATCTGTTCTTGTGTATCTTACAAATAGATTTTAGAAAAAAAGCAGCAGCTAGAAGATTTCTTATCATAATTTTTCTATGAACTGGTGACCAAATAGTGATAATAGTTCATGTGTTTTTAACCTCTGCTGGAAGGTATGGCAACTGACTTAAAACTTGGTCATCGGTTTCTAAGTTTGAGGCCAAAGACGTCGGCAGCCTGGTGAGCAGCAGCTGTTATCTTTTGGAAAATGTTTTCCTAAGTGGAACATTACTAGCAAGATGCAGCATTGTCTTACCAAATTGTGGGTCATGATCCACTTAGCAAATTGTGAATTCATTTTATTTTATTTTGATCAGCCTTTAAGAGACTCTTAAAAACTGAGAATAAACTGAGGGTTGATGGGGGGTGGGAGGGAAAGGAAAGTGGGTGATGGGCATTGAGGAGAGCACCTGTTGGGATGAGCACTGGGTGCGGTATGAAAACCAATTTGACAATAAATTTCATATAAAAATTAAAAATAAAAAAAGGAGAAAATAACAGAAAAGTCTAGAATAAAGCACAGAATAAAGTAGTATAAAGTAGAACAAAATAAAAAATTAAGAATGCTAGAACCAACTCACTTGCCAAGGGTTAGTGTGATTTCATAAAACTTGTATTTCAGTACGTGTGTGCTTGTGTGTATGAATTTTTATACTGGCCCATTAGGTATAAATTGTATTTATTTTAAGCTGAAGTGAAAAAGAAAAAACTGAAGCCATTACATGCTAGAGAAACAAGAACAAGGTCCTGATTCTAGCATAAAGATTGGGTAGCAAAGCACTGCCACGACTCAGGGAATGATTACTGACTGGCCTTGGAGGTGGGAGTGCCCTGGGTAAATCTCCCACCTCCCCCCAGACACACACATCCAAATCTAAGGAAGTGAGGTACAGGTCATGAAGTGGTGGCCAATCCTATAGATGGAGGAAACAAGGTGATACCTAAATGTGTTGTATGGTGGGGGGTGGGGGGCAACTGCACGAACAAGGTGATGGTTTGGGGTATGGTGGGGTGGAAGAGAGAGTTGTGTTTTACAAGGGGTAAGAGGGAAAAGTAATTATTTTAATAAGGGAGAGCATATGATGGTATTCAGATTTTGCACCAGATATGCTAAATTGTAGTTTCACATACATACAATAGGGGATGAATGGTAGAATAATCCAGTGTAAAGATTTTATTAGAAAAACAAAGAAAAGGTTTAACTGCATTTGTTATGAAATGAGGGTAAGAAAATGCTGATGTTAAAAGCACCTGCTGTTTTTATAGATCAGAATTGGCTTAGAATATGGTTGGTATTAGGATCCATCTGAGTTTTTTTGCATTTGTAGAAGATTCTCTGTGTATTTTATGGGAAAAGGTTTAATAACCTTGAGAAACTGGAAGTAAATTAGGAACTAGTAATTCACAAACTGTTACTGGAGTTTATTACTAACATTTCAAACAAAGACAAGAACACTTGTGTATCTACCTCCAGGACTACTGAAAGCACTGAATGAGATGACATGTGAACAAAGCACTAGTTGTTTTTGGAGCAGGTATTATTATCATCATCATCATCATCATCATCATCATCATTATGTCTTCCTAATGGGTGAGTGAACATATAGCAGAGATTGGGGAAATAGCTTTATACCGGGAGAGTAAAGTAAAGCCCTAACTCAGGTCATGATAGGGTAGAAGGTCATAATAGAACAAGCCTTCAGTACTGAATGAAAACTGTTACAAGGGACAATAATGATAATGGCAGGGGAAGAGAATGTCTAGTTGAAGGAAAATCTTCCTTATTTTCTTACTTCCTCCCTCCCTCCGTCTCACTCTGCCTCTCTCCTTCCCTCTCTCTCTCTTTTCCTTTCTTTCTTCCTACCTTCTATCCCTTCTTCCTCCCTCCCTCCTTCTCTCCCTCCTCTCCTTCTTCCTTCCTTCCTTCCTTCCTTCCTTCCTTCCTTCCTTCCCTTCTTCCTTTCCTTCCTACCTTCCTTCCTTCATTCCTTTTATTTGTAATTGTTTTAGGTTCTTAAATATATATACACATAGGGATCTGTATGAATATTTTCTAGTACTTGGGGATCACATTATAGTTTACATTCTTTCTTTTTATCCATTTAAATACAACAATGCAGTTTCTGGCTCTTATTTATTTCTTCTATACTTGGTCTCTTTGACATCGATCTTAGAATTTTTAATTATTTTTAATTCTATTGTGAATTGTCTTCACTGTATGGAGAAACCATTTTTAGCCTCATGGAAGATATAGTGACTTTTCTTAAAAACTTGTAAGAAGTACTTTCTCTTAAAAGGCTGTTGACAAATATTCTAAGGCCCAAATGAACAGGACCTTATAACTTTTACTTTGGATATTTAAAGGAACCAGTGCATACTAGTAAAAATATAAAATTAAGAATTTGTTCTTATCTTATAATGGCTCTAAACTACTTTAGGATGGGCATACCACTTTAGACATCTTTTTAATTATGTTCCCTGACAGAGGGAGTAAGTTCTACTTAGCCAATACCTGTTGAATTACACAGATGTTGAAAAATCACCCTACAAATATTTAAAATTTGCAGTTTTTAAAAAAATTCAAAATCAGAAAAAATACTTTCAGGTATCTATGCTTAATAAATGAAACTATGATACCTGGCTTCATATTCCACAACCACGGATAAAATAATTCTAAACTGAATATTGGACCATGAAGTGAGCATCTATTTAGCAAGTAGATCTTTTGTAAGTATGACTTTCAACCACACTGGCCCTTTCAGGGTACTACTTCTTTCAAATCTAGTTCAATGTTGCCAACATAAGCTAAATTCTACACCTAATTAGACAGTGTTCACAACAGTTGGAATAAATTACATTAAAATGGTCCCTTACCTTTATCTGCAATCTAACAGAATAATAATAAGAAAAGCACCCATATTTTCTTCACCTTCTAAGTTCAAATTTAGGAAGACACTTTAAATGTTACTTTTTTGGGTTGCTAAGTGTGACCTTCCAAAGTTGTGTTTCTTAGATCTTAAAACTCCTTTTGGGAGTCTAATATATATGTGTGAGTTATTTCTTTGGAAAATGTCCGGTCCAATTTAAATTCTCTTAAGATTCTTAAAAAGAAACTTATAGATTTATCATATTAACAATGTGTTCCCATTAAACAAAAATCCTCAAAATTTAAAGCCAACCAAAATTTCCAAGCTTCCAATCTGAAGAAGAGATCATCTTAGGTCATTTTGAGGTTCTCAGTGGAGCCCATTTACTCATTTATAAAACAGATCATCTATCATCCAGAATAGTAGTTCTCTCACAATATCCCAGTGACACAAAAAGGAAGTTAATTTTGAAAAGTCATGAGACCTACTTAGAGCTGCATCACATCTTTGAACTCCTGATAGAGATCTGAATAAAATTTCCGCTCTGGGATGCTGCATTTAGCAGTCTACAACAGCAACACATTTTTGCGTCTCTTAAACTGTCATCATCTGGTGAACTCAAAAGAAATTTAAGTTCCAGCAGTGATCCCATTAATAGTTCTTTTTCCTCCCGAGGATTTACAATTTGGGAAAATAAAAAATCACTCCATGATTCTGTACACAGGACAGCAACCTGAAGAAAATTTAATTTAAACCATTTCTATGTGCTTCTGTAGACAAAGTTTGGTTATTTATATCTTCTGGGATTTCAAAATAATAACTTCATATATTTTGTTTCTTTACTTCAACATATAGAAAATACTTCTATTGTGTAAAAAATAATTACTTCTGCAGAATATAATGCAGTAGATGTTTTACTCTTCCTTAGATTACATATATATTCTACAGATAATAATAAAATCCATGAGGGTTTTAAAAATTGGATATTGTCAGATCTAAAATATCACACTTCAAAACACAATATTTTATTATAATGAAATTCAACTTACATTTTAAAACTTGTACATATCAGAGTATTTCTTAGTAAACAAGATATAAGGACATATTAAAAAATTACAAGTAAAGCTGAAGTGCTTATAGCTTTCCTCCATTGAAAAATATATCTGGCAGAATAAGACTTTGGAAGATTAACCTATGTCATTTTCCATATATTGCTATGTACCCCTTACCGTCTCCAAAATAGTTCATTTTATTTTTTTAAGTTTTAATTTATTTTGAGAGAGAGAGAGAACAAACTGGGGAGGGGCTGAGGGAGGGAGAAAGAATCCAAAGCAGTCTCCACACTGTCAGCACAGAGCCCCACATGGGCTCTATCCCATGAATTGTGAGATCTTGACCTAAGCTGAAATCAAGAGTTGGACGCTTAACTGACAGAGCCACACAGGTCCACCCAAAATAGTGCATTTTAAAAACCAAAGCTAGAAGGTTGGATTTAAGGAATATCATTAAATTTATGAACAATAGATTTAGAAGGGTAGATTAAGAGTCAAGACTAAACTGAACTAAATAAAGATGCTCTAGATTGAGAAAAAGAAAATGATTGAACCAGATGCTGAGAAACTTTGTTTCTAATCTACTCTAAGAAAGACTGGTATTAAAATACCCAGATAATTTTGGCTATTGAGAGTAGGGTCCTCTGCTTGATATTTAAGTGTCCTTGCACCAATGTGGTAAGGAATGAAGAGAAATGTCTTTGTGAATTGTCTATACAGGTATGTCTGAGGCAGCCTCCAGAGTTTTCCCCAGCTCCAGTTTGCTCTGGAACCTGGTACCTAAGAGTACCATGGGTGTAGTGCCAAGGGCCAATGAACTTGACATAGTTTGCAGTCTGGATGAGGAGGAAAAAAGCGTGCAATGTGTGGAGTTCTAAAGATCAGCTGCAAAAGTAAGTGTCTCTGTGTAAATCAGTAATACTAGATGATAATACACAAAAAAAGCCAAGAATATTTTCCAAAAGTAAAAAAAAAAAAAAAAAAAAAAAAAAGACCAATCACTATTTTGTATTTTCGCTGATATGCATAACTGCTTCTCCTCTACCAACCTCATGTTAGCCTTTATTTGTTACTTCCATCTTGCAGATAAAAATTATTAACACAACCAACCTTGAAATTATGTGGTACTAATCATGTATGAGGATTAGCTTTTAGTCAAAGAAGCTACATAATTTACTATAATTCAGTGACTTATTGTGTATCAATATGGCCTGCCGAATACTGTCATAATCAATCTATCTGTAACTATACTTTGTTTTCTTGTTACTTTTTCTTCCTGGCAGTACTTCTCCCTATAGTACTCATGTGCCCCCCATGAACGTTTCTAACATAACAATTTCAATCACATTCTGTTTTTTTATGGTGTCTTTCTATATAAGAAAACTAATAAACTTCATCATATACTGAATATGAATGGAAAATGCTAATGAATTCACTTTTATGTATTCAGTCATTTCATGTTGCCTCTAATTTATGAGTATTTTATGTAGAAGTGTGTGGAAACTGAATATCAAGTCAGCCGTGAGATCACTTATGCAACAAGGTCGTGTAAAGAGTAACAATTTTTAGATATTTTGCTATATTTGGAGCTCAAAATAATACATAAGCCAATATCTTAAACATATTAGTGACTAGATTCATATTTTTTATTAGTATCTGGTTTCTTGCTGGTTGCTTTTCAAAATATATGTTGATATTCTGAATATTTTTCCATATCTTAAGAGAAGCTTATGAGAATATTTGTGGTTCTACATGTATCTTGTCTAGTGCAACCTTAATGTTTTCTATGGATATCTGGTGTTCATTATGCTTTTTTGCACAATTGAATATAATAAAAGTTCTGAATAATTCCCTAGAGACTGTTGATTAATATGTAAGCTTTCATATAGCTGTAAGGTCATGCTAACTGCATCAGTTGTTCAGTTGTCTAACATATTAATTAATAATGTTCTATTTAAATCATGGTAAAAGAAATATGTTACCAAACTAAGCATTTAAATAACCAGATTAATGAGAAAGATTATGTAGAGTATAAAGTTATATAGATGTTTACTAACGTGCCATAATTAAAAAGGAAGCAGAATATTGGTCATCATGTTTAACATTGATTTTAGTTAGCATCGCAAGAGGGGACATATTCACCAACACGGAGTCTTGGAAGACAGCCAATCCAACAGCAGCGAAGTTACAGTTGCTACAATGCATCTCCACTGGACTGCACAAGTGTAAAAAATGGATGGCAGCAGGATACCTGGCCAGCTGTTGTATGGTGAGCTGAAGTGGGGAGATCTCAAATGGGGCAAGCTGAAGGAACATGCTGCAGACACATTGAAGAACAATTTCAAGTAATGAAGCATGGCTACAGAATACTGGGAAATAATATCAGGGGAAAGACTGGCCCACTGTGGAGCAATCAGAGCGGCAAAGGTGTTGTGCAGCCAGGTGAAGAAGAAGCATTTCAGATTGCAACAGCTCTTGTAAAGAGCATTCTCCCAATCCAAGAGCACCATCCAATGAATATAGGATATTCATTGTGTAAACTGGCTGATTTCTTAGCTTACATTTTAGTGTTATTAAAAATTAAAAAATACATATATAATCTCATGAAAAAAATCCTATCCATGCTGTTTTTCCAATTATGCACAGGAATGTCTAGTTTCTAAAAGTTATTTTATAATGACTAGCATAATATACACACCAATCCCATAGTATGTTTAAATATGTTTTCAGGTGCCCGATTATACAGCAATCCAACACAGAAGATAATTGTGGTAGGGAATTTTCACGCATTGAGAATATTTGCTCTGGGAATTTTCTTGGAAGGTCAATTAATCTATGACCAGCAGGATATACTGAAGTAGTTAAGAGCAGTCTTAGGAGTCAGACTGTCCAAGAGTTGAAATCATGTCCCTCGACAATGACACAACTTTAGCCCTGGGCAAGTTGCAAACCTCTCGTAGCTTCAGTTACTGTATCTGTATAAGGAGGCACTCATAGGGCTTTGGGAATACAGTGTGCTGAAAATGTTCAACTGGTTATTACTGGTTATTACTGGAGATGTATATAGAGCTCTATATAAAATCAATGAAGATTCTGTAGTCCCCATGTACAACATTGCTGCCTGAAGGGTATGTGTAGAATCCATGCACAACGTAGTATCTATTCCTGTCAATATTAGTGTACATTTTTAATGTGAAAATAAACTATAAATGGTAAAGAAAAAAAAGGTTTCTGAAGGAATACTTAAATGAAAGTAGATGAAATTTTTAGGAGTGACATTTGAAACTAACTTGCAGCTGAATTCTACGGGTTTCTTACATTTTCCATCTTGATGTATCTGGTGCCTGGCATAGTGCCTGAGAAAGTGACATAGTAAGGCAGTAGTTGTAGATGGAATGGATGTATTGTGCCTATATATCAACCTCCAGGGTGTTGATTTAGTTACTAACAGACATTATTTAATTCAAACAAATTTTGTCAGGTATTATGTCTTGTCTCCAAATATTAGAAGTGCCATTAGAAAAAGTAACCTTGTTTTTGTCTCCACATAATGAAGGAAATTGGGCTTTCCATTCTGAATTACATATCTAAAGTATGGCACTATTTAAAACAATTGAATAAGTTCTAGTTTTCCTTTTACTTTGGAGGAGGTAGAACCATACTATTTTCTAATCATATCTCTCTTTTAGGGAATTTCTTCATGTCCTTGAAAGATTCATCCTTGATCTAATGAACTTCTTCATACTTGCATTCCTTTCTATTTTCATTATTAAAATATCTAATTGTTTTTTCCCCAATCTACAGTTTAAAGATTATGTAATATATAATTTATAGTTTTTCACATTGGCATAGCAATAATCCATGCTCATATAGCTGCTACTTTTTACATAAATACAACAGAAATCTATAATCAAATAATAATCTCTCCTGGATAGAAAGCAATTTTAAAAAAAGACATACTTTGAGTTGCATCTATACTCTTTCTTATACTTTCTGCCTGGTTTTGGAAACTGAGAAATTTGATCAAGGAAATTAAACAACTTACCTTAAATTTTACTTTTTTTTTTTGTATGCCTGATTCACCATATTAAATTTTGTGCTTGTTGTAAACCATGATTTTTAATCTTTGACTTCAATATTCTCACTGTTCTTCATAGGGGCTTTTGATGCTTTGAGGTACATAAAGATTAAGGACTGTCATTTCAAATGCCAGTTGTCTGGAGTCAGTAACCTATTGAAACTTTTAGGTGGTAAGTTTAAAAGCAAATGCAGTGATTGCAAGAAATGGCTAGTCCAAAGAAGAGCTCTCTGACCATTTCCATTAATATGGCTAAACTTTATTTAAAGATGTTTAGTGACTTTGCCATAGCTACCTCATTATTAAAACTTTTCTAGTTTGATTGACCTTACTGTCAGAAAGTTTTCCAAATATCCAAGATAAGTACAACTTTCTTCAATTTCAGCCCAGCCTGGCTAGTTTTAACATTAGCATCTGTTCTTAACATTTCTTCCTAATCTTTGCCAGATTCTTGCAATGTCGCCAGAAATCTTTATTACCTATTGTGTTTTGTTTCCGAATTTTTTTTCCTACGTTTTTTAAAATGAAAAATTACGGTAGTTTAGGGTTTTAATATGCCACATAGGAACGTATCGTAAAATTCTGATTACAAACAGATTTACAAATGGGAAAGATTAAGCCCTCTACCATACAACACTCAGGGTTGTGCTCCATTTATCAATCTATATATCTTTTGTGTCCACAGCTCTATCAGGCTCCCTGGAGCGTCCCAATAAGCTCTTACATGCAGGCTGATTAGAAGCTGCATCCTGAGCCAGCAGCTATGAAAGTATGCAGTCAAATCCCTTTCCAGGAGAAACTGGTAGCTAGACATTTTTGCCTGTTCCCTCTGCATTGAGCCTGGAAAGAATGGCTGTAGTAGGAAGTGTGTGCCCATTTGATAACTGTTTTTTGTTTGTTTCCTTGTTTGTTTAATATGTTCCTATGGGACTTACTAATGCAAAGCCCCATTGGCTATCAGACTAGGTGATTCGAATCCATCTCCTGGGTGGCAGCTGCAAAAGTTTGGGTGCTAGATATATTGGCAAGTTGCTTCTAGGGAGAAGCTGCCGGCTTGATTTTATTGTTGAAGCAAGTGGAGAGAAGATGGTAGGGGAAGTGCCCACTGGCTCTTTCTGGCTACAGACTGGATACCACTCGGTGTCTAGATCGGGAGTTGTTAGGAGCCAGACTCTCTGGCAGCATCTGAGTAGTATGCAGTCAAATCTTTTCCATGGCAAATCTGGGAGATGGGTGTTTTTGTCTGTTCTCTCACTGCTGGATGGGAATAGCCACAAACAGTCCTCACATACCCATTTAACAACTGCTTCTCGGTTTGCTATAGTCTTGTGAAACTTGTAAATGCAAGTCTCTTTGGTTCTCAGAGCTAGATGATTTGGGAGCTCATTCCTCAGTTGGCAGTCTTAAAAGCTGGGGTGCTAGCTGTGTGGCCTAAGTGCTCCTTCATCCCTCAGGGCAAAGCTGAGAGTTGGAAATTCCCTCCCACTTGTTAAGACACTGTTCTGGAGCTGGAGTTTACTGTGAGAGTGTCTCTGCCTTTCCTATCCATTTCAATGTAGGTATTTATTTTCTCAGTTGCCCAGGATAGAGGACTCAGTCAACTAGTTTCTGGATTTATCTCAGAGGGAACTGATCTCTGTATAGTTGTATAGTTGATGCCTCCAATGGGAAGAGAAAAATTCAGCCGCGTCCTCTGTCACTATGTTGGTTGGCATTTCTTTCAGGCAAAGATACTGTTTTACATATTTCTTAATGGGATCACATATACTAGGCACTCAATAAGTTTTGTAAAATAAATATATAAACATCTGCATATATTTTATCTGGATTCCTCATATAGCACATTCCTCATATAGCACAAAGCTGAACACTAAGCTATTTTTTGCATGACTCATGAACTAGTCTGTCTGCTAATTCAAAGGTAATAGCTAAGGGACAGGAGTAAAAACTGAGGTTAGATTAGGTCTTGAGTTGCAGGAATATAATGTAATATCAAGTAATGTAAATTATTTTATCTTTTTTAAAATAATTGTTACTATGCATATGTTTAGTCTATGAGTGCTAAGGCAATGTACAAATTCATGCTTCCAGGAGGAGCCAAGATGGCGGAACAGCATGGAAGCTTTTTGTGTGTCTTGCGTCCATGAAATACAGCCAGACCAACACTAAACCATCCTACACAACTAGCAAACTGATTGGAGGATCAACACAACAATCTGCACAACCTGAACCACAGAATTCAGCAGGTACGCAACACGAAGGGCTGAACTTGGGGAGCAAGAAGCCACGAAGTTAGGGAACTGCTTTTGTGGGCGGAGAGAGGACGGAGACTGGGGAGGGGGGAGAATATAGGAAAAGCACCCCTCCCCAAAGCAGCTGGAGAGAAAGTGGAAAATTGGAAACAGCTGCAGGGACTAAACTAAAAAGGGAGAAAGGAGAAAGGAGAGGGTTTAAATTCCATTAAGACTGTAAACAAGGGGAGTGCAAAGGCTGCAACTCCGCAGCTCCGTACCTGGCGGTGCTCTGGTGGGAAGGGCGAATCCCCAGGAACAGAGTGGGGTCCAGGAGGTTCTCGGGCCACACAGGGAAAAGCAGTTCCACTGCTGGAAGGACATTCGGTAGAGACTGTTGAAGCCACCTGGTCCCAGCGGACCCCAAGAATGGCCACATTCGCTGGTGCTGGTGCAAGGTCGTTGAGGGTGAAGCCTGGTGCCAGATGTGTGTTGTGATTTTCCATAATCCCTGAGGCGCTGCTGCTACACTGTCTCACCAACATTTTCTGGGGCAGGCTGGCACCTGGCTGCAGTCTCAGGGCACCAGCAACAACAGGGTCAAGTGGGCGTTCTGGGGTGCAGCCGACATTCAGCCATTGCTCATTCAGCCATTGCTCAGTGAGACCCTTTTGCAGAGGGGCAGAACAGGTCAAAGCCGCAGTACTTTGGAAGTAAAGGGCTGGGGAAATCAGCTGCATCTGAGACAAAACTTGGGAGAGGGTACTGCCTGGGGCTGGTTGCGGAGAATGAAAATGTGGGGAGTGGATGAGAGCTGAAGACAGAGGACTGGTGTGCGATTGCTGATCCGGGAGAACAGACTGGGTAGCTGGGTGGCACCATTTTCACCGCTCCCGCGCACGCTAACCTACAAGCACTGCAACAATCCACCCCAGTAGGCCAGCCACGCCATCTAGTGGAGAACGCAGCTATTACACCGACTCCACCCAAATGGGCCAACTTCGCTCTTCAAGAACACAAGTCTCACCGCCGGCTTAATTTATAGATGATAAAGAGCTACATTGACCTACATCTAGGGGAAAACGAAGTAATTTTTGTCTTCAATCTGTTACCAGGTTCATCTATTCAATTTTTTTCTTTTTTTTCTCTTTTTCCTTTTTCTCTTTCACAATTCTTTTCTTTTTCTTGAATACAGAAAGAGAAAAAACTCATTTTTATTTTCAATTTTTATTAAAAATATGTCTTTAATTTTTATTACTATATTTTTACTTTTGTGTAAATTTTTTCAAATTCTACTTTACTTCCATTATTTTATTTTAGTCTACTCCAGTGTACTCACCTTTTCAAATTTTCCAACAGTTTTCTTTATTCTTTCTTTCTTTTTCTTTTTTCTCTTTTTCATTTCTTTTCTTTTTCTTGAATGCAGAAAGATAAAAACTTCATTTTTACTTTCAATTTATTTTAAAAATATTTTTATTTAATTTTTATTACTATATTTTTTATATTATGTAAATTTTTTCAAATTCTAACTTACTCCCACTTACTCCTACTTTAGTCTACTACAGTAGACTTTAGTCTACTACAGTGTATTCACTTTCTCAAATTTGCAAACGATTTCTTTTTTCTTTTTTCTTTCTTTTTTATCTTTTTTCCTTTTCATTTCTTTTCTTTTCTTTTTTCTTAAATACAGAAAATGAAAAAATCATATTTCTTTTTAATATTTAATTAAAAATATTTTTTTTAATTTTTTTCTACTATATTCTCTACTTTTGTGTATATTTTTCCAAATTCTATTTTACCCACATCATCTCATTTTAGTCTACTTTAGTATATTCATTGTTTCAAATTCTCAAATGATTTCCTCCCCCCCCCGCTTTTTTTCTCTAATCTGTCAAACCACTTTCAACACCCAGACCAAAACACACCTTGGATGTAGCATCATCTATTCGATTTTTGTGTGTGTGTGTTTTTAATTTTTAATTTTAATATTTTTTAATTTTAATTTTTTTAATTTCAATTTTTCTACCTCATTAATTCCTTTTCTCCCTTCAACATGACAAAACAAAGGAATTCACCCCAAAGAAAGAGCACGAAGAAATGAGGGCCAGGTATTTAACCAACACAGACACAAGCAAGATGTCTGAACCAGAATTTAGAATCACAATAATAAGATTACTAGCTGGAGTCTAAAATAGACTAGAATCCCTTTCTGCAGAGATAGGAGAAGTAAAAAATAGCCAGAATGAAATTAAAAATGCTATAACGGAGCTGCAATCATGGATGGATGCAGCGGCGGCAAGGATGGATGAGGCAGAACAGAGAATCAGTGATTTAGAGGACAAATTTATAGAGAATAACAAAGCAGAAAAAAATAGGGAGATTAAGGCAAAAGAGCACAATTTAAGAATTAGAGAAATCAGTGACTCATGAAAAAGGAACAACATCAGAAACATAGGGGTCCCAGAGGAGAAAGAGATAAATAGGAGTAGAAGGGTTATGTGAGCAAATCATAGCAGAAAACTTTCCAAACCTGGGGAAAGACACAGACATCAAAATCCAGCAAGCACAGAGGACTCCCATTAGATTCAACAAAAACCGACCATTAACAAGGCAAATCATAGTCAAATTCACAAAATACTCAGGCAAGGAGAGAATCATGAAAGCAGCAAGGGAAAAAAAGTACCTAACCGACAGGGAAGACAGATCAGGTTTACAGCAGACCTATCCACAGAAACTAGGCAGGCCACAAAGGAGTGGAGGGATATATTCAGTGCGCTGAATCAGAAAAATATGCAGCCAAGAATTCTTTATCCAGCAAGGCTGTCATTCAAAATAGAAGGAGAGATAAAAAGTTTCCCAGACAAACAAAAATTAAAGGAGTTTGTGACCACTAAACCAGCCTTGCAAGAAATTTTAAGGGGGACTCTCTGAGGGGAGAAAAGATGAAAATATATATGGAAAATAAATAAATACCAAAAGCAAGAAAAGATTAGAAAGGACCAGAGAACACCACCAGAAACTCCGACTCTACAAGCATCATAATGGCAATAAGTGGCAATAAATTCATGTCTTTCAGTACTCACTCTAAATGTCAATGTACTCAATGCTCCAATCAAAAAATATAGGGTAACAGAATGGATAAGAAAACAAGATCCATCTATATGCTGTTTACAAGAAACCCATTTTAGACCTAAAGACACCTTCAGATTGAAAATAAGGGGATGCTAATGGTCAACAAAAGAAAGCCAGAGTAGCAATACTTATATCAGACAATCTAGACTTTAAAATAAAGATTGTATCAAGAGATGCAGAAAGGCATTGTATCATAATTAAGGGGTCTATCCACCAAGAAGACCTAACAATTGTAAACATTTATGTGCCAAATGTGGGACACCCAAATATATAAATCTATTAATCATAAACATAAAGAAATCCATCGATAGTAATACCATAATAGTAGGAGACTTCAACACCCCACTCACAACAATGGATATATCATCTAATCAAAAAATCAACAAGGAAACAATGGCTTTGAATGACACATTGGACCAGAAGGACTTAACATATATATTCAGAACATTTCATCCTAAAGCAGCAGAATATACCTTCTTCTCCAGTGCACATGAAACGCCCTCCAGAATAGACAATATACTGAGGCACAAATCAGTCCTAAGTAAGTACAAAAAGATCGAGATCATACTGTGCATATTTTCAGACCACAACACTATGAAACTAGAAATCAACCACAAGAAAAAATTTGGAAAGGTAACAAATACTTGGAGACTGAAGAACATCCTATTAAAGAATGAATGGGCTAACCAAGCAGTTAAAGAGGAAATTAAAAAGTACATAGAAGTCAATGAAAATGATAGCACCACAACCAAAAACCTCTGGGATGCAGCAAAGGTGGTCATAAGAGGAAAGTATATAGCAATCCAGGCCTTCCTAAAGAAGGAAGAAAGATCTCAGATACACAACCTAACCTACGCCTTAAGGAGCTGGAAAAACAACAGCAAATAAAACCCAAAACCAGAAGAAGACAGGAAATAATAAAGATTAGAGCAGAAATTAATGCTATCGAAACCATAAAAAACAGTAGAACAGATCAATGAAACCAGAAGCTGGTTCTTTGAGGAATTAACAAAATTGATAAACCACTAGTCAGTTTGATCAAAAAGAAAAAGGAAAGGACTCAAATACATAAAATCAAGAATGAAAGAGGAGAGATCACAACCAACACAACAGAAATAAAAACAATAAAAAGAGAAAATTATGAGCAATTATATGCCAATAAAGTGGGCAATCTGGAAGAAATGGACACATTCCTAGAAACATAGACACTACCAAAACTGAAACAGGAAGAAATAGAAAATTTGAACAGACCCATAACCAGTAAGGAAATCAAATTAATAATCAAAATATGCCAAAAAACAAGAATCCAGGGCAAGATGGCTTTCCAGGGGAATTCTACCAAACATTTAAGGAAGAGTTAACACCTATTCTCTTGAAACTGTTCCAAAAAATAGAAATGGAAGGAAACTTCCAAACTCTTTCTATGAAGCCAGCATTACCTTGATTCCAAAACAAGACAGAAACCCCACTAAAAAGGAGAACTATAGACCAATTTCCCTGATGAACATGGATGCAAAAATCCTCAACAAGATATCAGCCAACCAGATCCAACAATACATTAAAAAAATTATTCACCACGACCAAGTGGGATTTATACCTGGAATGCAGGGCTTGTTCAATATCCGCAAAAACAATTAATGTAATTCATCACGTCAATAAAAGAAAGGACAAGACCGTATGATCCTCTCAATAGATGCATAGAAGGCATTTGGCAAAATACAGTATGCTCTCTTGAGAAAACCCTCAAGAAAGTAGGGATAGACGGATCAGACCTCAAGATCATAAAAGCCATATATGAATGACCCAATGCTAATATCATCCTCAATGGGGAAAAACAAAGAGCTTTCACCCTGTCTTGTTCCTGACAGGGATGTCCACTCTCACCAGTGTTATTCAACATAGTATTGGAAGTCTTAGTCTCTGCAATCAGACAACACAAAGAAATAAATGCATCCAATCGGCCAGGAGGAGGTCAAACTGTCACTCTTCCCAGATGACATGATACTCTATATGGAAAACCCCAAAGATTCCACCAAAAAACTGCTAGAACTGATCCATGAATTCAGCAAAGTTGCAGGATATAAAATCAATGCATAGAAATCTGTTGCATTCCCATACACCAACAATGAAGTGACAGAGAAATCAAGGAATTGATCCCATTTATAGTTGCACCAAAAACCACAACATACTTAGGAATAAATCTAGCCAAAGAGGTGAAAAATCTATACACTGAAAACTATAGAAAGCTTATGAAAGAAATTGAAGAAGACACAAAAAAATGGGAAAAGATTCCATGCTCCTGGATAGGAAGACAAATATTGTTAAAATGTCAATACTACCCAAAGCAAGTCTACATATTCAAAGCAATCCCTATCAAAATAGCACCAGAATTCTTCACAGAGCTAGAACAAACAATCCTAAAATTTGTATGGAACCAGAAAAGACCCCGAGTAGCCAAAACAATCTTGAAAAAGAAAACCAAAGCAGGAGGCATCACAATCCCAGACTTCGAGCTATACTACAAAGCTGTAATCATCAAGACAGTATGGTACTGGCACAAGAACAGACACTCAGATCAATGGAACAGAATAGAGAACCATACATGGACCCACAAATGTATGGCCAACTAATCTTTGACAAAGCAGGAAAGAATATACAATGGAATAAAGACAGTCTCTTCAGCAAGTTGTGCTGGGAAAACAGGACAGCGACATGCAGAAGAATGAACCTGGACCACTTTCTTACACCATACACAAAAATAAACTCAAAGTGGATGAAAGATCTCAATGTAAGATAGGAAGCCATCAAAATCCTTGAGGAGAAAGCAGGCAAAAACCTCTTTGATCTTCCCTATGCCAACTTCTTACTCAACACTTCTCTGGAGGCAAGGGAAACAAAAGCAAAAATGAACTACTGGGACCTCATCAAAATAAAAAAATCTTCTGCACAGTGAAGGAAACAATCAGCAAAACTAAAAGGCAACCAACAGAATGGGAGAAGATATTTGCAAATGACATATCAGATAAAGGGTTAGTATCCAAAATCTACAAAGAACTTACCAAACTCAACACCCAAAAAACAAATAATCCAGCGAAGAAATGGGCAAAAGACACGAATAGACACTTCTCCAAAGTAGACATCCAGATGGCCAACCGACACATGAAAAAATGCTCCACATCACTCATCATCAGGGAAATACAAATCAAAACCACAATGAGATATCACCTCACACCTGTCAGAATGGCTAACAGTAACAACTCAGGCTGCTGAGGATGAAGAGAAAGAGGATCTCTTTTGCATTGTTGGTGGCAATGCAAGCTGGTGCAGCCACTCTGGAAAACAGTATGGAGGTTCCTCAAAAAACTGAAAATAGAACTACCCTACGACCCAGCAATTGCACTACTAGGCATTTATCCACGGGACACAGGTGTGCTGTTTCAAAGGGACACATGCACCCCATGTTTATAGCAGCACTATCAACAATAGCCAAAGTATGGAAAGAGCCCAAATGTCCATCGACGGATGAATGGATAAAGAAGCGGTATGTATATATACAATGGAGTATTACTCAGCAATCAACAAGAATGAAATCTTTCCATTTGCAACTATGCGGATGGAACTGGCGGGTATTATGCTAAATGAAATTAGGCAGTCAGAGAAAGACAAAAATCATATGACTTCACTCATATGAGGACTTTAAGAGACAAAACAGATGAACATAAGGGAAGGGAGACAAAAATAATATAAAAACAGGGAGGGCGACAAAACAGAAGAGACTCATAAGTATGGAGAACAAACTGAGGGTTGCTGGAGGGGTTGTGGGGGGGATGGGCTAAATGGGTAAGGGGCATTAAGGAATCTACTCCTGAGATCATTGCATCACTATATGCTAACTAATTTGGATGTAAATTTTAAAAAATAAAAAATAAAGTTAAAAAAACCAAATTCATGCTTCCACAGTGAAAATCATGCTAATACTTTTACATAGTTTACCTCTAGAGTTACTAGCACAAAATCAGTTCATAATAAAGTTCCTGATTTTCACTTTTGTGAATACTTTCTGTTTCTTTTTTAATAAGACAGCAAATGATAATTACATGTATATGATAAAATATCTTTGGCAATGTGCTTCACTGAATCAGAGATATCTATTGCTTTGTCATTCTAGTTTTCTTAAGAGGAGGAGTCTAGATATAAAAATAAATTTTCTGTGGTATTATTTCTTCCCCTGTTTTTTTTCCCTTTGGATCTATAAAAGCTTTCAGTAAATATTATAAGCTTTTATGTTTCTGTATAAATACTTGTCATTGTATAATTTTTGATAACAAGTCTCCATATTTATAAGTATAATAAAATTGAATTTTACCGTTTATACTTAAAATCATATGCAAGTTAGACTCCACATGAAATAATCTAATAAAATCAAAATGTGTGTGACCAAAGAAATGCTAACAAACCACTTCTGTTCAATTGTTGACAGCTTAGCATGCTACTCATTTTCAAGGCAATCAGGAGTCTATCATTTTTTCTGTTTATTCCTACTATGAGACACACTAATTAAATTCCCCTTTGCCTGATTCTTTTCATATACCACATGAATAGCAGGTAAAGTCAATTTGTGAACTTATTGTCCTTGACATAGTGTAGAAGTGTTTCCAGGTGGAACTGATTATGTTTATTCTTCTGTGTTATCCAGGTAAAAAATAATCTAAAAGATAACAATAAATAATTGCAGCTCTAACTTTATTTAAATTTGTTCTGCTACTGTTATGGAACAATGCAGATAAATAACAAAGGATCTTTCACATTGTCCAAAGAATGCTGCTGTAGCTGTAATTATTTTCTCGCATGTGACCATATGCCCTCTGCAGCAGGTGACAGGTAAATGATTTTAAAATATGAGAAAATCAAATTGAGATACTCATTATCCTTTCAGGAAATAGATTCAGGACTAGGATGTGCAAGTCCTACACTCCATCTTCCTGAGCAAGGCAATATAGACACATGCTAGAAGGTCAACTTGTAAAAATTTTATTGTGCTTTTTTTTATTGTGGTAAGAACAGGTAATGTGAGATCTACCCTCTTAATAAATTTTAAATATGCAGTACAGTATTTTTAACTACAGGCACAGTGTTGTACAGCAGGTCTCTAGAACTTCTACATCTTGCACAACTGAAACTTTAAGCCCATTAAATACTAACTCCTCATTCCTCCCCCCTTTCCACAGAGGCCAACCTTCCACTTTCCACTTCTATGAGTTTGAATATTTTAGATATCTCATAGAAGTGGAATCACGTAATATTTATCCTTCTGTATCTGGCTCTTTTCACGTAGCCCAATATTCTCAAAGTTCATCCATGTTTTCATATATGGCAGGAACTCCTTTTCTATGGTTGAATAATATTCTGGCAAATGTATATACTACATCTTTATTCATTCATGTGCCAGTGGACAGGTTGTTTCCACTTCTTTGCTATTGTGAATAATGCTGCAATGAAATCAGGAGTGCATGTATCTCTTAGAGATCCTGATTTTAATTCTTTTTGGCCAAATAACCAAGAATTGGGATTCCTGGATAATATGGTTATTCTATTTTTAATGTTTTGAGGTAAACTTTATCTGTATCTTATAGAAGCATTTGGGCTTTCTCTTATATTCTTAAAGATGCCATTCTTACAGGCTTGTCACACTGATTATTTTTAACATGGAAAAATGTTGGTTTACAAACGTAACAGAATCTGTAAGCTATATTTTGGACAATGTGAGAGCATATATACCTATTATATAAATATTCAAATAATACAAATACATTAATATAACATATTATGTATCCATAGACATAATATTTATACATCATATGTACTTTATGATTTATTACAATTAAAAAGCCCAAGTAACAAAACTATTTTATAAGTGCCAAATTTCATAAATTTAATAATAAAGTGAAAGGAGCTAGACACCTCTAATTACATGATGTTTTAGATTTCAGACCCAAGTACTGAATATCTAGGAAACCAATTCATTGTATTAAGATGCAACAGTATGCTGTGGTGTTTAAACTCACATAGGCTTGTGAATTTTGAACTGAGAAACAGAATAATAAAAAGAAGCTTTTACATGTGTTAAGTGATATTAATTTGAAATATACACATTACAATTTAAATGAAACGTCTTTGGGAATTTGGTATCTCTTATTGAATGTCATTTCATAGAAAAATCACCTTTCAATCTTTAATTATTGGAGGCTTATCAACTTTAATCCATAAAAACTTTTTCTTAACACATCTTTATTAATTTCTTTTTAAAAAAGAAAAAAAGATTAAATGATACATCGGGTATTAAAACATCATCAGTAGTTTATTTCAACATGTAATAAGTTTTCTTATGAAAATCTTAATCAAATTTGTTTTATTTGTTCTCATATGAAGCTAATTTACAATTGATGGAGAACTCCATACACAATATCTGGGAGGAAAAGATACTTTATGAAAAAATATGTAATTATAAAAAGTTATTTTAGCATTTTATTAAATGAAATGAAGATTCATAAGTAGAAAAATAAATTTATCAAATTATTTATATCAATGATATACTAACACTACAATGATTCTGTATAAACCAAAATTTTAAAAAAAATTACTGTTTATTTATTCTGGAGACAGAGAGAGACAGGAGTACAAGTGGGGGAGAGAGGGAGACACAGAATTCAAAGTAGATTCCAGGCTCTAAGCTGTCAGCACAGAGCCGGACATGGGGCTCGAACTCATGAACTGCAAAATCATGACCTGAGCTGAAGTCGGACGCTAAACTGACTAGGCCACCCAGATGCCCGCCCCTGTATAAACCAAATTTTTAAATAATCTGAATTTCCAGCATGGATCAAAGTTAATACATTAATTCCAATTCATCTCTATAGAAAGTCTCATTTTGTGTTTAGCTCTCTTAATCTTACTTACTTATTAGTATTACTTTGTATTTAATGCTTACTTATAGAATCATGAACTTTATAATACCTTGGATTTCTACTATACTCTGACATGTATAATCTTGTGTTGTTCTTTCAAAGTTCATGAAGGAAGCAGAGACAGTGCTACTATGTCAATGTATGAGTAAATGTGCTGGCTGGAGAGATTAGATTGCTTGTTGCATATCATACAATAAATTTGTTGTGTAGTTAGATGCATAAACAATTACTTTCAAGCCTTGTAGCCACTCAGTTATGGGTTTCTTCCCCTTGGTACTGTTTATGAGAAATCAAGATTAAACACACACACACACACACACACACACACACACACACACACCTTGTTAAAATAGATATTAGCAATAATCCTTAAAAAAAGATCGTTAAAAGAATGAGAAAAAAATTTTAAATGGCACATGAGAAATTTGTGGAAGAAAAGAGGGATAACACAAGCCCCAGTCTGGATTGAAGTGAGATCATTAAGTGGAATTTATATACATAAACATCTCAGAGCAAAAGCATTTTCCTAGTGCTTCCTCTCCTAATCTATGGTCTCTAATCCCTGAAGCAATGCAATTTGTCATATTTTTACTTCAGCTACAATCCAGTGATATACTCTGCTTCACTTGGATTCAAGGCCTTGCCCTGGACTTTGCCATTATGTGTATCTTAATCCTTGAAAGAACTTTCTTCAATATCTCAGGCTCACACTAGTTTTTCCTTTCCTTGCTACAGGTATAACTCGGTTTAAGTCTCCCTGTCTTCTGACCCTGGCATTCCCATCCAATCTTTCTGTGGCTCTTGTATTTATTTCCTTACCTCTTCAGTCTGGAAATAGGAGCTCTCTTGCTTTCATCATTTTCTCCTCAGTGACCTGAAACCCTGTGCTCTGTCACCTATATGAATACAGCAGTCCTTCATCTATGAATATAGTTGTCATTTCTGCACCCCAGTTTCTGAGTATTAGCAAAGAAAATCACTGAGCTGTGTAGTTTGCTGATATTATAATAAACCTTATCTTTATCCTCAATAATGTCTGCACACCATTCTGTTTCCATTATTTTTTCTCCATTTTCTTGCCTGCAGTAATTTTAAATTTCCAATGTTTTCAATTCCTTATTTCTACCTTCATTATGTTTTGAGAATATTAACTTCTACTTCCCATGGCAAATAGAAAGCAAGGCAATAATACCTTTTAAAAAAAAATCTTATAGGCCCCTGTCCCACCTAAAAATGTATTTATATCCATTGTCTTTGCTTCTTTTCCCTGTATAGCATTGGGAGAATGTTTCTCTTCTTACTCAAGAGTTCTGATTCCCTCTGTGTGCTAATTGCCTACCCCTTCTTCATAGAATTTGCCCTATTCTATTTCCTTTATTTCGAAGCCTTAACTTGTATTCCTGTTTCCCCAACATCCGGATGTGACCAAGTCTCTTTTCTGATGGCCAAACAAATCAGAACGTTTACCCTCAGCAGTTTACAGTCACTGCCCTAAGGTCTTGCATCCTATTTATCCTTTAACACTTTTACTATAAATATATCATACACAGTAGTTAATACAGTAGATTTGTGCAGTTTAAAAAATAATAAAGAAACAAACACCCATTTGCTCATTACATAGCTCAGGACATGGAAAATTGCCAGGTAATACAAAGCTTCCTGTGTTCTCCACAACTATATCACCCCACATTTCCTGGGAAGGAAAACTCTCCTGCACTTTGTATGCTTTCTCAAGGTTTTACCACATACGCATATTTTTGTATTTTATATAATTCATTTTATATTATATGCGTTGTTAGATCAATTTATATCCTGCTAACAATGAATGAGAAATCCCATTGATTTACAACCTCAGCAGCAAGTAATTATCCTTTGTAGTTTTAACATGAATTTTTCTAATTACTAAAATGAGGTTGAGCACCTTTTCGTATAGTCATGTTGTTTGTGTTTTTTTTATTGGTAAGTGTTTGTGGATAATATTTAGCCACTGGTCTCTTGGGTTGTTGGTGTTATTGATATTTACGTGTCATTTATATTCTTCATATCAATCTTGTTCTGCTATACATGTTAAAAACGTGTGCTTCCAGGGGCACCTGGGTGGCTCAGTCGGTTAAGCGTCCGACTTCAGCTTAGGTCATGATCCCCAGTTCGTGGGTTCGAGCCCCGCATCGGCTCTGTGCTGACAGCTCAGAGCCTAGACCCTGTTTCAGATTCTGTGTCTCCCTCTCTCTCTGCCCCTCCCCCACTCGCACTGTGTCTCCCTCTGTCTCAAAAATAAACATTAAAAAGAGGAAAAAAAATGTTTGCGTCCAGTTTGACGCATACAATTTTACTTTTCTGTGGTACATTTTAGTAAATATAATTTTAATTTTAGTGTGTTGAAGTTGTCACTCTTATCAAGCATAGTCTGGCATTTGTCTTGCTTATGAAATACTCCTTCACTGCAAATTCATAAAAATATCCTAATCTTGATTTTTTAATGTAAGCCTTGATACACTAGCAATTGATTTTTGCGTGGGATAGATAGAAATTTAAAAATTGTGGGGGTACCCGGGTGGCTCAGTCAGTTAAGTGTCTGCCTCTTGATTTTGGCTCAGGTCATGATCTCACTGTTTTGTGTGTCTGAGCCCCACATTGGGTTCCACGTTAATGGTGCAGAGCCTGCTTGGGATTCTCTCTCTCAGCTCCTCCATCATGCTCTCTCCCTCTCTCTCTCTCTCTCTCTCAGAATATACTTAAAATAAATATACTTAAATATTATAATTATTATATTTATATTAGTACATTATTATATAATATAAATATTATATTTATATAATATATTATATATTTATATAATTTATATAATATATATTATATAACATATTATAATATATAATAATATTATATTATTATAATTATAAATATACTTAAATAAATACACTTAAAGAATAAATTAAAAAAACAGTAAAGTTTAGATTCTTTCAACACTGATCTAAAATACAAACTCTGGTGCCAGATAGATAAATCTACATACACCAGCATACACACACATATATGCAAACCTCCAGATTATATGCTTTTTCTTAATGTCTGTCTTTTTATGAATAAAATTTATGATTTTCTGTTTCCAATATTATTGTTGAACTAATTTCAACGTTTTATACTATTAAAACATTCTTATTCTATATAGCTGTTATAAAATCTAACAGTAATAATCACATAATAGTTAACTATTTATTGGCACAACAACTTTAGAAAAGTCAATGATAAATGTGCCTTAACAAAAACTTTTATGAATAATATACAAAGGAAACACATGTGCCATAGTAACTCATTGTAACAATCCATATATTTCAGTAGCATCATCAAGGTCAAGGGAACAATAGCATTAGTGGCTTTCCCCATGATATTGTGTAGAATATAAAGTGCATTTGAGGATATGTCATGTTATAGCATATGTCACATATATTACATAGCATGTTATATAGCATGCCATATGGCATATGTTACATATGTCATGTTATAGCATGCCATAAGTATGCCATAAATATATCTGTCACAAATTTCAATATATTTGGGACTTTAAGGAAGATATTTTTATTTTTTTTTATTTTATTTTTTTTTAAATTTTTTTTTCAACGTTTTTTATTTATTTTTGGCACAGAGAGAGACAGAGCATGAACGGGGGAGGGGCACAGAGAGAGGGAGACACAGAATCGGAAACAGGCTCCAGGCTCTGAGCCATCAGCCCAGAGCCTGACGCGGGGCTGGAACTCACGAACCGCGAGATCGTGACCTGGCTGAAGTCGGACGCTTAGCCGACTGCGCCACCCAGGCGCCCCAAGGAAGATATTTTTAATACAGCCTATGGATTATGTATATTGTCTATGATTTTTGAAAGGACTGACTTTGAACTACTGGACACTGGGGGCGCCCGTGTCAGACTCTGTGCTCGGAGCCTGAAGCCTGCTTTGGATTCTGTGTCTCCATCTCTCTTTGCCCCTCCCCACTTATGCTTTGTCTCCCTCTGTCTCTCAAAAATAAATAAATGTAAAAAATATTTTCGACTAGTGGACACTATATTTAAGGTATTAAAGTTTTTAAAAATTATGTGTAAGTTTTGCAAATTTTCCAAAAATCATTAAAGAAGTTTCTTCAACTATTTCATGATAGCGAGTTCCCAGAAAACAAGAAATGTCAGTTAATTATGATCATCAGTGATATGATACAGCAGATTACGAAGTGATTATGATAACCAGTTTAGTTCCACTTTTAGATTTTAGCATTGTCTAAAGTAGTCTAATATACGCTATCATTGAGATAATTTTTTGAATTTCTTTTTATACATAACAAGGAATAAATTTAGCCTAGTCACTTCATTTAACTTTTAGCAAGAAAAAAATAGTATTTAACATTTAATTCCTGCTATAAGAAAGTAGTTACAGATCATGGAAGCAGATGGAAAAAAAAAACAGCTGGAGCATATAGTTATTCAGATTGTTTTTCCTTCAAAAAAAGGCTTCACTTTAGAAAGAAATAAAAATGGTGGTAATAATTTCAAGAATTGTTAGTAAGTGCCTTCTTACAATAATAGTTAAAGCAACTCCATTGACGTTCTTAACCCATTGATACAGAGAACTATTGTTAACTTGAAGCAACATTAATTTCAAAATTTCTTAATAACCTAAACAAATGTATTCATATTGGTAAATTATATATTTTCATATTTATTTGGTAGATCTCTTTGGTGTTAGATCTATTTTCCCCATGTCTTTTACATGTCAGTGTGGGTGTTAACTACAACCAGCATTTCAAAATCTACCTTGAAGAAGCAATGTTATGTGTGATTTAGTATATGATGATGTACTTTTTGGAAAAATAACTTATTTTTTTCTTATAGGAAAATATTGGGGAAATGGCATTTGATACCTAGTTTTAGGTCACATTAGCAAATAATATCTGTATTAAAATCCTTGAGATTACACACATATGTGCGCCCACACACACACAAACACATATACACACCTACCCACACATACACACACAGGCAAGGAGAAATACAACCAGAGAGTTTCAATTTTATTTAAAATAAAGTATTTCAGGGGCACCTGGGTGGTTTAGTCGGTTAAGCATCCGACTTCAGTTCAGGTCATGATCCCACCGTTTGTGAGTTCCAGCCCCACGTTGGGCTCTGTGCTGACAGCTCAAAGCCTGGAAACTGCTTCAGATCCCTCTCCCTCTTTACCCCTCCCCCCACTCACACTTTGTCTCTCTCAAAAATAAATAAACATTTAAAAAAATTAAAAATAAATAAAGTATTTCAGGTTAATGAAATTTGAAGGAAAGATACTGCTAAAATACCACTGTAAGGATAGGACCTACCTGTGTATTATAGTGATTAAATTTTGGCTTAATAATTTCCAGACTACAAATAATCACATGCCTTATCCACAAAATATAGAATGCATATATTATAAAATGAAATCAAAGGAAGAAGCAATGATATATTGGTCATTTGTACATGAGGCTTAACTAACTAATACACCTAAAGCATTGCTAGGGGATGAAAAAGCGTATTCTTTTTTTTTTCTCTAATTAAATAGTAATAATAGTTTGAAGAGTGGTTTTTATGTCAAATACATAACTTAATTTGTCATTTATGCCAAATACGTACCTTAATTTGTCAAAATTGAGATACAAGGAGGATGAATATTAAGAATCTCAACCAAAATAAAATTCAAATAGGTAATAATACACTAATATTCATAGTTCCATACTTACTATACAAACAGTAAATAACATTAGTTATTCCTTTTCAATAGGACATATTTTCAAGTTTAGAAAGATCTCAGTAATTACATTTGGGATGATATGTGACTATGTACACCAATTATTTCTATTTCCAAAAACTTTCACATATTTTCAACCTATTTGTATAGATTGCAACGAAATGATCTGAAGGAAGGATGATTTAAATCTTATTTTAAATATGGGTATAAACAAATATAGGGTATTTTTTTTTTTTTTTGAGAGAGAGACTGAGCACAAGTGGGGAAGTGGCAGAGAGCGAGAGGGAGACACAGAATCCAAAGCAGGCTTCAGGCTCTGACCTGTCATCACAGAGCCGACATGGGGCTCTATCTTATGAACTGTGAGATCGTGATCTGAGCCAAAGTTTAATGCTTAACCGACAGCCACCCAGGTGCCCTGATAATAGTTATTTTTTAAGTAAAGTTTTGTTTTTAATAATGGTTTCTAGGAACAACATTTTTTAAATGTAATATGTTTTTTCTTCTTTTATGAAATAGTCTATGTTTTCTGAGTTAGAAAAAAAAATTAAACCTGAGAAGAAATAAGGCAGCAGTTAACAGCATTTTTGAAAAAAGAAATTTTCACTTCATTTTAAACTGTTATGCATCATCTGTAATGCATTAGAACAAATTTACTTGTGTCTCTGAAGGAAAGTATTAATTTAACTCTTAGATAAACTTTGATATACTCACGAATTAATTTGACCTTATATTTACATTTTCTGGGGGGGAAAAGCATTAAAATAGCTACAAAGCTGGCAAATAAGTGAATAGCAAACTCTCCGTTTCTTATTTGATTACAGCTGTTGCTATAGTTACCTCTTCAACATAGCTTTAGGCTTGAACTTCAGATTGACCTGAGTCCAGTGTTATGTATGTATACTATAGAATATCTTCCTTCCTTCCTTCCTTCCTTCCTTCCTTCCTTCCTTCCTTCCTTCTTTCCTTCCTTCCTTTTTCTTTCTTTCTTCCTTCCTTTCTTTCTTTGTTTCTTTCTTGCCTCCTTTTTTTTAAGAACTGATTTTTTTTAACTGATGGATTACCTGTAAGGTAACATACAGACATGAAGAATACATACTGACAAATTTCAATTTACAAAACCCCAAAGGTGATAAAAACTATGCATATTAATTTTTCCAAAATATATTATTTACCATACAAGGCTATTTATGTCTTCTGTCCACCATTTTCTTTCCTGATATAAGTTATCTTCCAGATATACTCCTTTTATAACTATAATTTGGAAGCATCTTCAGCTTTGCTCTCCCTACTGAAATTCTTCCAACTTGGATAAATTGCACCTGGTAAATAATAACACTGCTGATTTATTCACATTTTTATATTTATTTAGACACTCTTCTTGTATGATGTAAAACTCCTGACCTGGTAAGTCTTTTATCATTTGTCTTTAATTATACACAATCACTTACAGGTAAAAATGCGACTTAGAAAAATTAAGTTTTCAGATACTAATTTAATGTTTATGTTTTTCTGTACATACTACAGAAGTGCTCTAAAGTCAGAAGGTATATTGGCAATGGCTAACATAAAATGAGAGAAATACTGAGGCAAAAATAAGTTTAAGGTAATGAGTTTGGAAATAGTCAAAGAAGAAAATTTAAAAAGCATGTTAAATAATGTTTAGAGAATACAGTCACACCCTATAAGATCATACAAGATTTTCAAGGCACATTACTAAAGGTTGTCATTCACAAAGATTACAAGAAGACTTTGTTTCCATAGAGTTGTGTAGTGTGATCATTTTCAGATTGTTTGTATGAAAAGTTGTACATACAAATGAAAAGTTTAAAAAAGGGTAGGGGCGCCTGGGTGGCGCAGTCGGTTGAGCGTCCGACTTCAGCCAGGTCACGATCTCGCGGTCCGTGAGTTGGAGCCCCGCGTCAGGCTCTGGGCTGATGGCTCGGAGCCTAGAGCCTGTTTCCGATTCTGTGTCTCCCTCTCTCTCTGCCCCTCCCCCGTTCATGGTCTGTCTCTCTCTGTCCCAAAAATAAATAAAAAAACAAAAACAAACAAAAAAAAAACGTTGGAAAAAAAAAAGGGTAATGGAAATGCAAATTTGTGGGTAAATAAATAAGACTTTTAATTAGATTGTTATTTATAAATAGATATATTTACATTGTTAAATATTGGTTGTCATGAGATGATCGTTTTATAGAATTGAGATACGGAACAAGAGCACAAAAAGTAGGAAGGGAGTAAGTGAACTTAAACTGAAGTAATATTCTTACATTGTTCGGGATATAGATTATTCTGGAATAATTTAATGACTTGAAGGTATTTGATCCACTATCTAGAATAACAGCTAAAATATAACAAAAATAAAGCTAAGACATCAATATCAATAGGACAGTTAAAGTAAGGTATTAAAAATTTTGATTCACTGGAAAGAAGGATAGGAATGAGGAACAAAGAATCAGACCAATAAGTGCACATAACAAGAAGATAGACTTTAACCCAACAATATTAATAGTCACCTTTACTGTAAATGGACAAAACACACAAATTAAAAGGCAAAGATTGATAATAAGAAATACGGAATCACATGCTCTTTAAAACCATATTTTAAATGTTGAGAATAAAATGGTTAGAAGTAAAAGGACAGAAAAATATGCCATGCAAGCCCATTAAGCATTAGAAAGCTGATATAACTACATTAATATCACACAAAGTAAACATTAACAAACATCATGGCCAAATAAAAGAGGAATGTTTCATGATATAAAGGAGTTACTTCAAGTTATAATAATATTAAATGTGTAGACAATAATAAAACCACTTCAGAACAAAAACTGACAACTGCAGGAAGAATTCACGAGAATATTTTGCAATTTTGAGAGCCTTGTCTCAGAGACTGATAGACCAATTAGCCCAAGAAAAAAATCAAGAAGATAAAAGATTAGAACAATACTATTAATCAGTTTAACCTAAATGACAATTACTGAATACTGTGACAACTGTTGAATGCATAGTTCTTTGTACATGCATATGAAACATTCACTTAAATCTGAGCCATAAAATAAGCATCAATGAATTTCAATGATTGAAATAATACAGAATATACTGTGTGATCAAAATTATGCTAAATTCAAAGCTAATAACAGGTAAATATCTTAAAAATCCTAAATATTTAAAAATAAAATAATATATTTCTAAATAATTCATGATTGAAATAATTAAGAAGAAATTTTTTTAATGTTTAAATGACAGTGGAAAGATAGAAAAATTTGTGAAATGCAGATAAGCCAGTGCTTAAGAGAAATTTTATAGTTTCAAATGCCTATTTCAGAAAGAATATAGGTATAAAAGTTAATGATCAAGTATAACTCTTTAGGAAGATCAAAGAAGAGACTATTAATACCAAGGTAAATAGAATAAGGAAATATTAAAATAAGTGTAAATAAGGGAATTTTAAAAAGAAAAATAAATCTTTTTTTTAACCTTGGTTAAAATAAAAGCTCATTATTTGAGAAAGACAAATACCATATGGTTACTGCCATATGTGGAATTTAAGAAACAAAATAAACGAACAAAGGGGGAAAAAAGGCAAGCCATTATCACACTTATTAGACATTTTGAAACATATTTTTAGTGAATTATTTACCTTGTATGGCAATCAGTATTTTATCAGAAAATTGAAATTCAACACATATGGTTTGAGGTACATAAGTTAATGATTGTACAGTAATAATGTGTATTTTTATCTACTAATGGAAATAACATGATTTACAGGGTGAATAAAGGACCCCTTTCAGGCTAAAATGAACAGGTTAGAGTCTTCTTATGTTAGCATTAGAATCCTCTGAACTGTAATTGGAACCCAGTCACCAAAATCAATCAGATTTGTATCGCCAGTGTCTAGAAGTAATTTTATCCTATAATCAGTGCTCTATTTAATATTCTTCGGTGGATCTTCTAAGTCATATTATGCATTCCATACATGCATGTATTGGAATCTCACTCCTTGTTTCTCCATTATCATTATCTTCCATTTCTGGTTTAATCTTGGCAAAGGTGAAAATAAAAACCTCAGGACATCATGGAAGAAGCATCAAGAGACATTAGTGTTCACTACTCATATACAGGGAAATATTGAAATGGGTCAGTTGTACATAGTTCAGCACAGTGGCAAAAATTCTGAAGGCCAGCATATTTATCTCTGTTTCAACGGTCAGTATGCTCATTTTTTTTTCTTTTTTCTAAATACCTGAGAAAAAACTAAATGTGATTTTTTTCTCATGTTTTTCTATTTTTTAAACTCTTTCTACCAACACCTTATTCCCATGTCTCCATTGCCTTTTAGATTTCAGACATTTTATTCCCTTAATGAATTATAGTTGATAAAGTGTCCCTTCTCCCAGGGGTCTTTGAATCTTAATAGGGATCAAAGCCTAAAGATAAAAGAATTAACTTCAAAAATAAAACCTCCTTTGGACTTTTCTGAGTTAACACTAAGTGTTTATCTATTCTCCTTGAGCATAAAGCTGACCTAGGATATTGCGCATTAATGATACTCTTTAGTTTGTTGTATTGCTATTAAGAAAAAAAAAACTATAGGAATTTATTATTTTAATGGTATGGAGTAGTTGTATATAATGGAAGAGTTTGTGCTTCATGTTTGCATCATTGAGAAACTCCAGGTTTATTGTGGGAATTCTACAACCAATACAGGTGCAAATAGATTTTTCAATCTTTTTTATACTGTCTAAATATAGCCTGATGCCATGTGTAAGTGATAAATTAGGCTGGTGAAAAATTATATGCCATTGATGTTGGTTACATTTTGTAAAATCTACAACACATTTACTGTAAATAGATCAGAACATTTACTTAAGATTCCAATGACTTAGATTTTAAAATTATATAAAATATCTTGTAAGTCTTGTTTTCAAATTGAAAAAAAAAAGACATTTTTTTTCTTTTTTAGTCTTTTTAATTTTTAGAAGAATTATTTAGTCTTTTTAATTTTTAGATTTAATTATTTTAGTCTTTTTAATTTTTAGAAGAATTATTTAGTCAAACTCACTTTCTAATCAGGAGTTTAGAAATAAACACACCTCAGATTTGCAAGGGACTTTAGACAGAATTTATGGATTTTACCACATAATACCTACACACAAAGCCACAGCTCTATACACACAACACAAATAAGGTAAACTATAGTAATTATTTGTTAAGGTGTATTAGTGACAATAACTAGTATTTAGAATTTTTTTCTACAAAATGTGCCACTTATCTATTTGTTCCACTGGTTACAAAATTAAGCACCTATTTGCTTTACCTTCCTAATTATTTAGATGTGCTTTCTATGCTCATCATATTAAACAGGTATCTTCCTTTCCATACATATGCACACAAAATAAACATTTGTAGGTATATAGAGTTTGAAGCTTATTTGGGGAAATTAGCTTACTGAGAGCCTTTTCCGAAATACAAAGTCATCACTCCTAATTTCATACTTTGCAATCTCAGGATACTTTCCAGTAAAGGATAGCAGAGTGCCAAAAAAGGAGATCAACAGGAAGAGACTTATGGTGGTCAGGTGGGTGAGTGAAACAAAAAGATCTTGGACATTTAAATATGGAAGAATGTGATGAAGATTAGTAAAACTGAAACATTGACATATAACAGCTCTTAAAGTAATCTGATATGTGAGGTTTGATTATTATTGTGCTTAATCTATTTTTTTTCAATTGTTTTCATTCTTTTTTTCATCCCCACTGAACAAAGAGTAATCTATTTGTACAAAATAGAGAGTTTCTTTTCTTAATGGTTATTTTTTTTTCAGATATTCTTGCAAATATTTGCAGTTAAAACTAGCTCAGTTATATCAAATATAAGTTTCTCAGCTAATTTAGCCTCCCCTCTTAATTATGTAGTCTTTGATACGTACGCATACCTAGTAAGTAGCAGTCTGGGGAGAGTGAGCATGCTGTTCTCCCAATTATGATTACCTATAACATACTCTTTTTTTTTAACATGAAATGAAAATTTTATGACTTAGCCAAATTGATACAGGCATTTCAGCTTGCAGAAATATATAAAATATAAATCTTTTTATTCTACAACTTTCCAGTTTCTAATACTATACTACCTGGTTCAGAAATAAAATCCTCATCATAATATGCCTCTGCTATCACATGATGGTTGGATTAACTATTTCCATTGGAAATCAGGTTCATTGTATCATTCTGCTTCTCTCCTACAATATTGATTTGCAAGTGTGTGAACAACAGTTATGTGAATATCTTATCACAATGCCTTCCTGTTTTGGTATTTCACTGAAAGAGCCAAGAATATCTCATAGAAATGAGGATACACGTTTTGCAGAATAGGAAATAAGCATGGAATAATGAGTTACTCATTAAAAATATTTATTGCACAATATATGTCTAAAACATTTCTAGGGCTTACATAGAGAGTGTTACTGAATCATCTCAAAGCCTCATGTGTATTAAGGTATCGCTATATTTATTTTAAGGAAAAGAAATTAAGTTAGAGAGTTGAAATTTTTTAAGAATGGCAGTCTCCTACATCAGTATTAATACCAATTATAGTCTAGATATTTTCATCGCTTGAAGTGGTTATGGCTACTGATTGATAATGCTGAGTAATTTTATTTTAAAAAAGCAAATACAAAAGTTGGCATCCTGGAATATTTCTAGAAAGGTATTCTTAGGCTACATCTCACAACAATTTAAAATGCATTCCATACATGGTTTAGGACATTGCTTTGACTTTGGGGGGAGGGGAAATCAGGTGAAAGGGCATCTTACCACATTACATTTCTCAGTCAATTAATTGTAATACAAAGTTGAAAAGTGTGTTTTGTGGGGAGCAAAGTGGTAAGTTATTTTCTCTCTAGCTTTGAATTTTATGTCTCCTTAAGATTATAAGCATAATTTAATTCATAATAAGACATTTTTTTAATTTTTTTAACATTTATTTATTTTTGAGAGTAAGAGAGACAGAGCATGAGCGGGGGAGGGGCAGAGAGAGAGAGAGGGAGACACAGAATCTGAAGCAGGCTCCGGGCTCTGAGCTCTCAGCACAGAGCCCGACGCAGGGCTTGAACTCAAGAACTGTGAGATCATGACCTGAGCTGAAGTCAGATGCTTAACCTACTGAGCCACCCAGGCGCCCCAATAAGACATTTTTAAAAATGCCAGTAAGAAAAAGAAAGTTACATTCATATTTAAACTTACAATAACTTTGTATCTCTTTTTTTCCCCTCTAAATCTTGCTCTCAGTGTTCATAGAATTTTGGGGCTAGTTTTTAATGTGGGCAATTGTACTTAGTTCTGATGAAATGTCATTCTCTGTCTACCTAGAAATAAGATGGTTCTTGACATTGGGAGTTTGTCATTGATTAAATTGTCATAGTCTATTTGAAACCTAAATGCTGCCTTTGGTCATTGTTCTTTTTCTTCTTTAGAAAGTGACCTTTGTGAATAATTGCATGCCCTAGATGTGTCAAAATGAAGAGAAAGCAGCATTCCTAACTAGGAACATTTTATAAACTATTTGTCTCTGCTGTCTTGAGCAGCTTTATGGAAATGAAATATTTCAAAATTGCATTGCAGAATCAAAGACATTTTAACAGTCTTAGGTGTAAAAAGAATGCAGTGCAGAATTACAGGATTTATTATTTATTGATTGATATTCTTCATTTTCCCACCAATGTAAATTTATCAAAATTGTTATATATAGTCTTAAGAAAAATTATAAAACATTTATTTTGAGAGAGAGATGACGATGACGATGATGATAAATTCTAAAATGTAAAAACATTTTAAAACATTTTCATTATATCCTGTTTTTAATTCATTAGAAATTTTAAACATCTCCTTATGTAAAAAAGATGAATAAAGTCTGTCTCAAAGTGTTTTTAAAAATATCTGTATCACTTTTGACTTGGAGTAATGGTTATGTCAGTGTAGGTATATAAGAATTGTTAAATGTAGAATATAGTCATACTTTTTTGAATATTAGTATTTTCTATTAAAAATAACTAAGTTTTATTTACTACTTGAATTTAGAAGTATAAACCACTTTTCAACTTTAATCTCTGAGGATATTTAAAATGTTTTCCTCAATAAGCATGAGTAAAAGTACAAAAGTAAATACATCCACAAGACATACATATTCAGGTAATAATATTCATGATACAAGTTATGAGGGAGTTTGAATCTAAAGAGAATAACCTCATCATGGAGTAGAAAGAGAATGAATGGAAATATTGGAGTTTAGCTGTAGAATTTGAAGCTCTACATTAACACACTGAATGATATGAAGGAGAATCTGTTTCATTGTTGCTAAGAAAATAACATTTTAAAAAGTTTTTCAAAAAGTCAAATTTATTGAAAGGTTTTAAGAAGAGTGATTTGGGAAGTGTGCGTGTGTGTGTGTGTGTGTGTGCGCGCGCGCGCACGTGTGTGTGTGTGTGTTATTTTAACACAGATTACTGTAAACCACTCTGGGTTCTTGTGTGGGAGTAAATATGATGAAAAATGTCTTTTAAAACTATAATCTGGCAGTGGTGGATAGTGAAAGGAATCTGGAGCCAGTGAGCTGGATAGAAAATATTTATAGTTATTTAAGGGATTAGAGTGAAGGCCATGGGAAAAGAAATATAAAGGATAAGTCCAAGAAAGATTGTGAAGGAAATACTAAGAGCAAACAAAGCAAAAGAGATAAAAATAAAGAATATTGATTTAAAGATGAGTCCAAGATTTCTAGACTCGGACATATCAATAAAAGAAACAGGAAATCTGTAAAGAGAAAGAAATTTAAAGAAGAAAGTTGATTTTTTTTAATCTTGCAAGACTGAGATAAAAGTCCATTATCTAAATCATGCCACATTTCAAGTGTTAGGTTATGGTCGTGCACATAAAAGATCAAAATTGGACAAGTGGTTTTCAATATAAATGTAATAGATGGAGGCATAAACATAGGTAAATTCATCGAGGTTAGCAGTGTAGAAAGATAAGGATGAAGGATATAGGACTAGAGATAAGTTACAATCGATAGATCCAACTGAAAAAAATGGGAAAGTTCCAGAATAGGACTCAAAGAATTAAGAGGTGAAGGGATACAGATGCTAGGGATAAAAAGATTCAATGCAATTTTTAAAAAGTTTAAATATTCAAATTCATGAGCTACACAAATCATTTCTGCAATTTTATTACAGCCAGGAGATATAAAATAAGCACATTTTGTGGAACGTGTCTCTTGTGTATATCTAATTATAATCTTAAGCAGAAGCCAAATGGATCCATACGCACCCCAGATTGGATTGTACTCCCCTCCCCTTGCTACCAGCTGTACAACACATTCACTCCGCACTCAGCTGCCTGGCTACTACACGTTAGGTAGTACGCAGGTACAGAAATAAAAAGGTGAACTAGGAAGTGAATGACCCTACTCATCTGCTTGTACTATTGCAAGAAATAGACAATAAGCAAGACAATAAATAGGATCATTTGAGACTGGGACAAGTGTTGTGAAGGAATAACAAAAATCCAAATGATAGGATAACAACTGAAGTGGAAGAAGCCACTTTTGATAAGGACGTACAAAACAGCCTCCATAAGGTGACAGTTTTACTGAGATCTGAAGAATCCAAAAAGCCAGGTTGTGAAGGAGTAACTTTTCAGTTAGTGGGTGTAAATAATGCAAAGACCTAGAGGAAGAGAAAAGTTTGTGTTCAGAGAACGGAAAAGAGACTGGTGTTTCTAGATAAGAGTAGGGTGTAGGAGTTGAAATCATTTGTTTGCAGAGGTGAGGAATGGTCATATTAATATGACTATATGACTGGGATTACATTTTCATATTGGGTGATGGAAATGCATTTGATTCTTAAAATTAAAAGAGCATATTATTTTTTAAAAACATTGCTCTAGCTGAAGTGTAGAGAATTGATTGAACTTTACAAGAATTGGAAGCAGGAGATCCATTAAAAGCAGCTTTATAAGAGCTCTTAGGATAGCTTGGGCTGCAATGGTGTCAAAGAAAATTCACGATATATTTTTAAGGCTGAATGGACATCAGGGATCAAATGGGGTGGGGAGCAAAAAGACAGAAAACTGATAATGCTGTGTTTTGTTTATTCATGTATCTACTGATATCTAGATATACACAGCTTTATACACAGCTATTATATATTTTGTGATTTAGGACTCTGAAGCAGCCCATATTCTGTTTTGTCTTTTTTTTTAATTAAGTAAACATTCCTATTTATTAGAGCCCTGTACCATCCTATAACTATGGTCTGTTTTACCTAAACAAATGATGTTCTTTCACTCTCCTGAGATTGATTTCTGAGCAAAGACCTGGAAACAAGTTTTCTCTCATGGAAGTAGAGTTTTAAAACCCAAAAATAATCTTGAAGGCAGTCTCCCAAACTGTCTTTGTGTTGTTTTACTTAAGCTTTTGAATTTGCCTGGTGGAAGAATAGAGGGATGGATAGATCCATGCTGTACAGGTAACCAACCCTCCATTATCCTGAGGGGACAAGAGTCCTTGTCAGTGACATACATGCAGAAACGCATGCCTCCTTTATATAGATTTGTACTTATGGGGAGGACCTAGAAATGTGTTAAGATTATAAATGGCTCTTAATACACTTATAGGAGCTGAGATTTACTTTGGGAATAATTGGTTTATGTTGTTGTTATCACTGTATCTCCCTTATCTTTGATTACCATTTGCATTCCAGGAGGAAAATTCTTTGAAACAAACATGTGGCCATCGCCACTTATCCTAACGTCTGAGACCATAGTCGGTACACAAATCTATCTCAGACTAGTAAACATTTAATCACCTAAAGCAAAATTTCTGACATATTGTTAAGTGGAAAAACCAGGCTTGAACTCTGTAATATATATCAATTTGATTTAAATTATGCATAAAAAGCAAAGCACATCCTCAAAAATATTAATTAAAAATGTAATTACAAAAACCATACTAAACCCTATTATAAATCATTTTTATATCACCCTTCATTTTGTATTTTATATGTTTCTCCTCATCTCAAGCGTATGTAAGATAACATCTACTCCAACTCTGAGTGTTCAACACTACAACGCCCTCCTGCTGGGAAAAAAAAAAAAAAATCTTCCCAGACACCAAACTGTGAAAGATTCTGAAGATTTTAGAGCTCATGCCAAAAAACGGATCATTTGGATTAAAAGAGAAAAGGCAGCCAAGTAGTAAAATTTTCTTGAGTTATCAGAGAATGCTAACAAAAGGTCACTCAGTCTAATTCAGCTATGATCTATATAATCTAATTATGCTCATTTCTAAAGTAAATGTGTTATTTGCACTGCATTGGTATGCAGATTACAAAGTGTTCTTATAGGATTATAAATGGAATGCTGGTTTGCACTTTGTATGAAAAAGACCTGTAAATACTATTTAGCTTCACTTTTATGCGGCTAGGATTTAGTGCACACTAAAAGGCTGAGCCAGTGCAATATTAGGTTCCAGATAGTGAAGTCAGCTAACTGAACACCGACGCTAAATAAAGCCGGGTGAGGGCAGTTTCAGGCTCATCTCCTCATTTATTACATTTTCTTTCATCCATCAGAAATATGAAGTTAATAAATTCCATGTTCCATCCCTCTGAAAATTAAAAGCAACTTTTGTTTTAACCATTAGCATAAGAATTCTGTTATGGGAATCTTAAATTACTGAAATTCTTTTTTTCTTTTTTTAAGATATGGAGCATATACTTTCACGCTGTATTTATACATGAAGCTGAGAGTCAAATGCCTTTGCTTATATTCTTTAAGGAATTGTGTAAAACACAGTTTGGGGACTCTGGCAGGTTCAATAATATTTGTCTCGGCAGTTAGTACTATTGCGGTTCAGCAGCTGCATTAGCAATGATGCTTTAAAATGATTTTCAAGTAATTCATTACTTCCCTTTCTCGTGCATTAAATTTAATATAGCTTGCAGGTTCTAATTCATCTTCATGCATGCTAATAAATTGTGCACTACAAATAAATTCTGCATTCGTTTTAAAGCAATCTCACTTCATCTATATATCAAACATGGAGTTGCTGGTTGGTTTGTAGCCAGCTGCGAATAAGTCCAGAATCTTATCTATGTAGTTACATGATCAATGACTATAATAACCCATCTTTGTAAAGATGACATATTCCTTTTAATATTTTTTAAAAAGAAAGACAATATATATATTTTTTACTTTCTAAAGTGGTAAAAACTCTTGAAGACACCACTCTAGAATATGAATGAACCCAATGAAAGCATCTTAAAATTCATATGCCATACCACAATGGTTCTCTCCTTTTATATCCAAGCTTTATAACTAGAACTGCAGAGGAAAGAAAATATTCTGTCCTCTCCCCTCTTGGATCCTTCTATCAAATTGGTTTAGTGCTGGCAGTCTTTGCAGCTGCTGAGTGACAGTTTCCTAAGCAGTTTTCACAGCTAAAAAAAGGACATGGACTGTGGCACCGATGTGGGGCGGGGAGGGCTGGAAGGCGTTAGGTGCAAACAGTACTATAATCTGCTTATATAGTGCTATATTGTATAAGAAGCACATTCATGTAGATCATCCTATTTAAATATTAGAACTATATTTTTATTGAGATATAATTGACATATGACATTGTGTACGTTTAAGGTGCACAATGTGTTGATTTGATACGCTTATATGCTGGGATATGATTACCCCTATAATATGAGCTGACACCTCCATCATGTCACACAATTATCATCTCTTTTCTGTGGTGAGAACATTTAAGATCTAATGCCTTAACAACTTTTCAGATATAATGAAATACCGTTAGCTATAATCACATTAGATCCCAGAACTTATTCATCTTCTAACATCAAGTTTGTTCTCTTTGGCCACCATCTCCCTGGTTCCCTCACCCTCCAGTCCCTGGTAACCACCATTCTATTCTCTGCTTCTACAAGTTCGGCTTTTCTGGATTCCACAGTTAAGTGAGATCATGCAGGATCTGTCTTCGAGTATCTGACTTATTTCACTTCAAAACTGCCCCCAAAATCCGTCCATGTTGATACAAATGGCAGGATTTCTTTCTTTCTCGTGGATAAGTAATATTCCACCATACATATATACACTACATCTTCCTTATCCATTTTATCCATTAATAGACATAGAAGTTGTTTGCATATCTTAGCTATTGAGAATAATGTCACAATGAACATAAGAGCTCAGGTGTCTACTGGAGATTCTGTTTTCATTTCTTTTGGATATATGCCCAGAAGTGGGGTTGCCAGATCACATGGTTGTTCTATTTTAATGTTTTTAGGAACCTCTAGATGGGATGAGAATCTCAATTTTACATGGAAGGAAACCTCAGAATGGTAGGTTATTTTTTTCAATGTCACATGAGTTCAGTGTTGGAAACTACAATCAAATTTAAGATGTCTGGTTACAAATGAACAAAGAAACAAAAACTAATTCCTTTTTCACTATATGACACTTTATCCTGCACATCTTTCTGTCTATCCTATGTGGAATGACCATGTAATAACACACTGATGACTCTATTCCACAGTGAGATCTCCAGAAGAAACTTAGTCAGTTGTTTTCACTGCAAGTTTGGGAGAGAGGGTCTCTTAAGAGTTTTGCTGCTCCAAGTATGGCCCATGGACGCGCAGCATTGGTATCACCTAGGAGCTTGTTGGAAATGCAGGCCACAGGGCTCACCCTAGATCTACTAAATCCAGTTCTCCATTTCGGCAAGGTCCCAGGTGAGACATAGGAAGCTTGAAGTTTGAGAAACGTTTTTGAGGCAAACAAAAAGAGCTGCAGAAAAAAGATCTTTTGAGTAAGGAAAAATCTTTCAGGTAGCACTGAAGTGAAAGGACATATATATTATTTTCCCCTCATGTAGCAATGTTGAAGTTCTATAATATTTATAATGCTTCATCCACCCACTCATTTTTGGCAGTATTTTTGCTATAGGTATCAGCAAAGCACATGAGTGATGTGGGAAACCTGTGTCTAAAGAAGTTTCTGAATTGTGAGAAATACACTAGGAAATAAAAATCTAAACAACAGATATTCTGTTTATGAAATCTGTGTAGTATAATTCAGACTGCTTTAGCAGTTTTAAGATTATAGTTTAAGCAAATACATAAGCATTCTCTCCAGAATGTTTCCTGATTCTAATACATGGAAGTGACTGATTCTATGTGTAATGTCTACATTTCTTACATTATTAAACTAAATGGAATTCATTTGTCAATTGATATGAAATCATTTCAAGGTAGCCCTCTTGTTGTGCTTATAAACATACCAACCAATAATTTTCCATTGTTGCTGAAGATAAGTACCAGGAACTTCATCACCCTAAGTGTTACTCCTAGTCTCTAATTTACATCCAGATTATGCAGGTCCAATCATTGGTAAACCTTAGAAAATTACAACTGACCAGGTTTCTTGGAAAGACGTGGTACGAAATGTGTGACTAGATTGTGCATATAGAACACGTTATCCCTGCTGATGTAACTGACTAGGGAGGCTTAATTTCCTTATAGAATCAACATCAAGGCACACGAAATCTTTCAGATGGTTCTAAGGAAGAACTATTTTATTTGTAATCAGAGTAGATAGATAGATAGATAGATAGATAGATAGATAGATAGATAGATTATAGATAGATGAAAAGAAGAAAGAATCGAGGAAGGAAGGAAGGAAGGAAGGAAGGAAGGAAGGAAGGAAGGAAGGAAGGAAGGAAGGAAGGAATTTTCTGGTGTGTGTCCTCGTCTGTTATATTATATCCAAAATAAACATCTAGGTTCTGGCCTAACTTATCCACTTTGTTTTTTGTTGTTGTTTGGATAACTGACAGTTTGGGCTTGAATTCACGTCTGAACTTTGACTTTCTTACTGACCTCTAGAATATTCATAACTCCACTTTATTTTTTTTTAATTTTTTTAATGTTTATTTATTTTTGAGAGAGAGAGAGAGAGAGAGAGAGAGCATAAGCAGAGAGAGACACACAAGAGAGAGAGGGAGACACAGAATCCGAAGCAGGCTCCAGGCTCTGAGCCATTAGCACAGAGCCCAACGCGAGGCTTGAAGCCATGAATTGTGAGATCATGATCTGAGTTGAAGTTGGACGCTTAACTGACTGAGCCACTCAGGCACCCCATCCTAACTCCACTTTAAATGAAATCTTATGTACATGACTGAATGCCTGATTAAACTTGAATTAGAAACTCTCTTGTTTTAGGGAACACCAGATGGTGGGATAACTGGTAATAATAAGTATAAATCATCAACAATTCAAGTAAGACATATCTTTTCAGAGGTTCACCTATTCTCTTCAGTGAAAATTCTATCCAGACTTTTCTATTTACTAATACAATAAATCATATTAAAAAGCACAACTTCTTTTCCAAGGAAAATATCTTGTTCTGGGTTAGCTGAGAAATGATAATATGCTTTAGGAAGGACAATTTTTTGGCATGAAGTTGAAAACTTGGAGGAAAATGTGATTTTTGTGCAGTTACTATCCTAGTTTGACTATCCTAGAGATAACCAGTTCAAATCACCATTTCACAGATGCAGAAACATACATTTCAGTTAAAAAAATTTTCAGCAGTATAGAAATTGGAATCCTTATTTATCCATCTTAAAACAGTAAAGTAGTACTTCTCAAAGTTGAATGTACATATGGACTCCAAGGAGATCATCTTGCAAAGCTGAACAAGGTTGAAGCAAGCTTCCAAGAAATTACAGCGTAGCTTGGTCAGTTTGAAAAGCTAAGCTCCACAGAGCATGTTCAATTTCTTGAATAATGGGACAAAGTGACAGTACTATCCTTGCTATCCTGCCTTTTTAATGTTTATGGTCATTCTTGGTACATTTATCATATTCAGTGATTATTATCATTAGTTGGCTGGATTTTTTTCCTGTGCTCTTTTCTACTTCTCACCACAATAAATTGTGTGGAACAGGATCTGCATTTTTCCTCTTTATTGTTTGCATTGCCTGCCTCCTACCTTTGAAGACTCAAGCATCACAGTTGCAACTCAGATTTTGCACAGAATTTCTTCAGGAGGAATCCAGTATTAAGGTTCCACATTAAGGCAATTTTGCTGCCTAGCTCATCCATATATTATGACCTAGCTTGGTTCGTAGGCTTATTGTTATAATTTTTTTTACTTACTATTAATATTTTCTTTTTACCTGACATAATCCATTCTTCACTTGCAATAGGTGAGTTCTGTCTGTCTTTGATTGGTTGAATTTTGTCTCTCAAGGAAATGTATGTTGAAGTCCTAACCTCCAGTGCGTCAGAGCATGACCTTATTTGGAAAAGGACAGATGTAAATACTTAAAGTAAAGTTATATTTGAGTAGAGTGGACTCTTAATGTAATATGACATTAGCTTGTAACAAGCAGACTATGTGAAGACAGAGACACACAAGGAGAATACCATGGAACAAGGAAGACAGAGAGTGGGGTTATGTACCTACAAGCCAAGGAGCTGAAGATTGACCGAGGAGGAGGTAAAGACCTGTAGGCAAGGAAATTATGTCACCTATGTCCTTATTTAGTAAACATTAAAAGGATTCAGAGTGTTATAGGAATATTGGTCTTTGTTGTTTAGCACACACTGTTTTGTGTGTGTATCTATGTGGGAACAATAGCTATTAAATGAAAAGAGTTGAGGTTTCTTTGTTATGTTCTGTTAGGAATAGCACTCCCCCATTTTTAATAGGGGATGTAGAGTTTCCTTAATTGTGGAAGAAATCTAAAGTAGATAATTAGAAAAAGTGAAAAACTGTGTTTTAAAAAATTAGACATTGGCTAATAAATTTAAGAGGTACTATTGTGATCAATTAAAAAATGCAAAAGGCAAAGGGAAAGTTTTATCAACAATGGACACTTACCTTTCAAATTTCTTTTAATTAAAAAAAAATGACCACAAGGGTGTCTGGCTGGCTCATTCGATAGAGCATGTGACTCTTGATCTCAGGGTTGTAAGTCCAAGCCCCACACTGAGTGTAGAGATTATTTAAATAAAATCTTAGGAGCGCCTTTGTGGCTCAGTCAGTTAAGCATCCAACACTTGATATTGGTTCAGGTCATGATATCATGGTTGTGACATACATGCCCAGTGCAGAATGTCTGCTTATGTAACTGACTAGGCAGTCAGTTAAGATTCTCTCTCTCCCTCTCCTTCTGCTCCTCCCCAGCTTGTGTGTGCTTTTTCTCTCCCACTCAATAAATAAATAAATAAATAAATAAATAAATAAATAAATAAACAAACAAAATCTTAAAAAAAATAAATTAATACAAAATTAACAAATGACCATTGTTCAATCTAAACAGGTATTTTAACAAAAAACAAGTGACCACTTTATTTTTATTTTTTTTTAAATTTTTTTTTCAACGTTTTTTATTTATTTTTGGGACAGAGTGAGACAGAGCATGAACAGGGGAGGGGCAGAGAGAGAGGGAGACACAGAATCGGAAACAGGCTCCAGGCTCCGAGCCATCAGCCCAGAGCCTGTCGCGGGGCTCGAACTCACGGACCGCGAGATCGTGACCTGGCTGAAGTCGGACGCTTAACCGACTGCGCCACCCAGGCGCCCCAACAAGCAACCACTTTAAATCTGTGAAAGTTGTTGAGTCATTTACATCACCTTCATCAATATGTTAGTATCCTAAATGTCAAGTTGTATAAAGTATAGATTATAACCTATCAGTTCATGACATGTTCCAAAGGTCCTGATTATTGTGTAGTTGAATATGTTTATCATTGTGACTATAGCTATTTTATTCCTTTTTAAAATATAGAGTTAAGATGTATAGTGAAAGTTTCTTTGCTTTATTTACTTGCAATATGGGTGGTAACAGTGACTCTGTATCTAAATAATTGCGTCTGTGAAAACCAAGTTCATAGATGTATCTCAGTAGGGCCCAGTTTTAATATGAGGGATGTCCCTTACATTTCCTTGAGCACAAATACAATTTTTAAATCATTTTTAAGCTACATATTTACCACACCTATACTGCAATAGGGATAATTTATTTGCCTTTTGCTTGTTTTTACCAACTCCCATTTGGTGAAAAACTTAGAACAAAAATAATTTGTAATTTTTATGGAAATTTTCAATTACAAATTTCTGTGCTTTAAAATTATTTTGGGGGGGCGCTTAGGTGGCTCAGTCGGTTGGGCGTCCAACTTCAGCTCAGGTCATGATCTCGCAGTTTGTGAGTTCAAGACCCGCATCAGGCTCTGTGCTGACAGCTTGGAGCCTGGAGCCTGCTTCAGATTCCGTGTCTCCCTCTCTTTCTCTGCCCCTCCCCTGCTCATGCTCTGTCTCTCTCTGCATCTCAAAAATGAATAAATGTAATAAAATAAAATAAAATAAAATAAAATAAAATAAAATAAAATAATAAAATAAAATAAAATAAGATAAAATTATTTTTTTGTAAAACATATAATAACACTGAAGAATTGTGAAGAAATGATAACCAATGAAAAACTGGCATGTATAAAACTTTCATATATTTTTTCATTGTTAATATATTTCATAGTATATCCCATATTGTCAATTAAAATATTAATGTAGCTACTCATACAGTTTAATGATCAGAAATATAAGAAATAATATATTATATTATATATAATTATATGTAATATCTTAATTATAAGATAATATTATATCTTATATTTCTGATCGTTTAAGTGTAGACCTATCATCTTTGGAAACCCAAGGACAAAATCATTTTGCAATAGAGTAATTGAAAAGTATTGTGTAGCTAATAAAATTGCAAATCTTTCTTCATATTTTGTTTTATTAAAAATTGGAAACTTATATAGAGAAATTAATTATGTATCAGTATAGTTCTCTATAAATCTGATACAGTAATAAACTTCCAAAAGCAGGAAGCAAATATGCGTTTTATATTTATTCATTTTAGAAAAGTAATATAATCATATATGATATGTTATAACTGAGTGCTCAAAAAGTGGATATATCTTTATTTCTCATGTTCACTGAGTGAGATGGCTGAAATTATTTAATAGTGCAATCTTAGTAAATTTGTTAAAAACAATGATGCTTTAGATTTTTTTTAATCATAGAATACACCTATAAAGGTAAAATCTAACTGTATCCTCTTCATTACTGTTTAATATTTCCATGATGTTGATGTACAACCTCCTCAGGATTTTCCCAGTATAAACTGAAAGTGACCCCTGTACATGGAAGCAGGAAGAGTCCAGAGGCAGACTTCATCAAACTGGTAGGTAGCAGGTGTAATTAGCAAGGGGAACTTACTTATGAGGCTGTACTCACCACCAAATCTTAGGCACTTTGAGTCCTTAATTGGGTTCCTATTTAAAATACATTGAGAATTCATAAAATCAACAATAACAAGAAAATCCAATGTAAAACATGCCACAGGATCTAACAGATATTTTTCCAAAGAAGACACATAAACGGCCAACAGGCACATGAAAAGATGTCCCATATCACTAATCATTAGGACAATGCAAATCAAAACCATAATGAGATATCACCTTACACGGGTCAGAATGGCTATTAGAAAAGGCAACAAAACAAGTATGGGAAAGGATGAAGGGATAAGGAAGCCCTTGTACACTGTTGGTGGAAACGTAAATTGGTGCAGCTACTATGGAAAAGAGTCTGGAGGTTCCTCAAAAAATTAAAGATAGAGCTACCATATAATCCAGCAATTCCACTACTGAGTATCTATCCAAAGAAAACAAAAACACTCATTTGAAAATATATAGGCACTGCTAAGTTCATTGCAGGTAATTTACAATAGTCAAGGCAGGGAAAAGCCTGTGTCCATTGATGGATAAATGGATAAGAAGAAGTGACATATATACAAGAAGATGGAATACTGCTTAATCATAAAAAGGAATAAAATCTTGTCATTTGCAACAACATGGATGGATCTTGAGGGTATTATGCTAAGTGAAATAAGTGAGAGAAACACAAATACTAATTGGTTTCACCTACATGTAAAATCTAAAATGAAAACAGACAAAACAAAACCTATATACATAGACACAGAAAACAGATGTGGTTGCCAGAAGGGAATGGGTTGTGGAAAGTGGCAATATGGGTAAAGGGGATTAAGAATTACAAGCTGCCATTTATAAAATAAATAAGTCATGATGTGTAATGTATAGCATGGAAAATACAGTCAATAATATTGTATTAGCTGGAAGGTGACAGATTGCAACTATAATTATTGTGGTGACTTTTTCACAATGTATATAAATTTCAAATAACTTCTTGTGCACTTGAAACTACATAATATTGTAGTTATGTAGTTATGTCAATGATGCCTCAGTAAAAATAAGTAATAAAATTGGTGCCCTGCACTACTGAATTTGCAGGTTTAAACTTAATAATTTTGAAGGCAAAGAGGTAAACAATTTTTAAAAAATTAACTTGGAATTAACTTATTTCAAATCAATATTTTAAGAATTATATATCTCTCAATAAATTATGACAGATAAAATAGATTACAATAAAATACATATTTTTCTTCTTAAAAACAATGCAAAATATATATTTGTAGTAAGTAGAGCATTTGTAAGTTCAGAAAATAAAATTACATTTTAAAATATGCTTAAACTATGGAAATATTCTCATCACTTGTCTATGAAAGAATATTACTTTGAGAGGTTGTCTCCAGATTGAATTATCCACTTTGCAGTTTGCAAGGTTTGTAGTGCTTATTCCAGCATTCTTTTCTTTAAATTCCACCTGGGCAAAGGATCAAGTTCAATAGGGGCAGGAAGTGCTTGGGACAATCAGATCATGTCTGATTAACATGCTGGTGGATGTCACTGGCAACTCTGTCTCTATTGACTTTCATAATGCTAATATGAAGTTTCTAATTGAATAATAATGTTAAAATGCCACTTTGTGTTCAATACAGAGACCGTTCTTTCAGTTTCTAGTGTACTCAAGATTTCTTAGTCTCCTGTTTCAAGAAAAATGCATGATTCATTGACAGTCAATCTGGAGGCAACTATAATGCTGAAAAGAATGCTAGATAATGCAATTAAGATCTACCTGAGAACGAGTAGGTAGTCTACTGATTACCATTTGTGTTACTTAAATACTTACAGGATTTTTTGAAATTATATATAGCTTAGTACTCTCATCTCCATGTAATAATGGACATTGTAGTAATTGTTCTCTCTCACATGTACATGTCAAGCTCAAATGAAATCTACTTGTGAATGAAGGGCATATGTGGCAAAATATAAATTGACATGACTATTTATGGTGAAAAGGAAGGGTAGTAACTTCCACAGTAATTGTGACAGATGTTCAAATAGAAATTGCAAATTCTTTAGAGGAGAACGAAAAATAGGGGGAAAAAGGAAGCCTCTTACCACCTCAGCTTTTTGTCTTCTCCTATATTTTCTAGCATCATGTTAAATCTATATCTGTATCTATACCCTTTTCTGCTACCTGTTGGATTGTTTACATTTTCTTAATGTCTACCCTTTTTCCCTCAAATTTTTCATAAACACAACAATTTTTAAATTGTTCAAGTTTACATTTGATTTAACAAAATGTAAATATAAACAGAATAATATAAATACATTTGGGTGGCTTACCGCATTAAACCATTTATATTATTACCATCTTAAATTTCAGTTCTGCTTTTTTTTCTAAATCCTATTAGTTAATATAACTTTTTGGATTGCTGTGCTATTAGCAACACCTATTTTACTTTGTCTATATCTTTACCAGTCTCTGTTGACCATTCCTTCTTTCATCTCTTGACATCAGTCTGTGTTAAATTTCCTATTTCTTTGCTGGAAATGAAGTCATGTAGTCATGTAGTTGAGATAAGCAGAGACTAATTATTCAGAGGTTACTCTAGGAGGTGAGTTGACCTACAACCATTTGCTTTGGCAGAGACTCAAAGGCAGAAAAGTGGGCAAACTTTATACTGAGGGAAAAAAAGGAAGACTTCAAGTGTGCTCTCTGGAAATTGTTGGCATAGGGAAGCTGGAAGAAGACTAACTAGAAGTGGGTTTATCTGTTTTGTATTTTGTTAGAAGTAGAGGTAGAAATACAGGGAAGTTGGTAGCTGGGAACCAGGTCCTGCCCATTCTGGGCAAATTGTTCCAGAAGTTGTCACTTGGTCTCCTGAAATGGTTGCTGCAGTTTGTGGGTCAGAGTTCCATTCTCATGTATGGTCTGGCCATTGTCTATGTGTATATTCAGAATTTCACCTTGTTCCAAAGAAGAGGTGTGAATTATTTTTCCAATGTCCTTGAGTGGGAAACCTTCCCACTTAGTTCACATAAAAATATTTTGTTTGTCTTCAGTTTTGAATAACAGTTTTTCTGAGTCTAGAATTCCATTTTGTTGGATTTATTCTCCACAGAATTTTGAAGATATCTCAATGTCTTCTAATGGCAGATTTCTCATAAGCTGACACTAAATAGTTTTACAAATGTTATCTTTTATTTCTAGAATATGCATCCTGCCTCTTTCTTGGGCTACCTGTTTCTCACTGTTTAGATGTCAGTTGATTTGTTGCCTAGTTAAAAAAACGTTTGAATATTATAATAAAAGGGGTCCCTACTTCATTATTTTCTATTTATGTTTATATTCTCTATTTTTTATAATATTTATTACAAATAAGACAATTTTTATTCATCTGCTTTCGGTCTCCTCCTTTAGGATGTAAATTCTGTGAGTTCATATACTCTGATTATTGACATTGAGTTTCCTGGGCTGACTACAAAAACCAGGATTTTTTTGTAATTATAATTACCTTATTTCTATCCTCTTTTTATTCTTTGGGAACAAGTGGTCTAAGCAAATTTGCAAACAAAAAATCAGCAAATCCAATAATTTGTCAATTAAGAGAATATGTGTGTTATCATTCTTGTTCTTTTCTAGAAAATATATTTAAATCAGTTTTTAATTAGGAAATATGAGAAAATTGTGATTCAGTCTTAGGAATGGAGAATTTTTTAGGGTATATAAATCATATAAAATTTTAAAAATTTAAATTCATATAATGAAATTAGAGGGAGCATCAGCATTCCTTCATAACTGGATGTTGCTAGGGAAATTTTTAAAGTGTGCTTGCATAATACATATGTGTAATGTACCTCAGTGTTTTACAGACACAACCCGATTAAAAAGAGACACCGTGTGGCAGTAGAGATAAGATGTAGTCATTTCAAAAAAGACACTTTCCTTTTTCTCAAGTAGGATTTGAGGTAAGAGAAATGACATGAGGCATAAGTCACCTTAAGAGAGGGTTGTAATAGATCACCACTTGTCAGTTTCAGCACAAGCAGAAACTTTAGAAAATAAGAATGTTTTATTCTTTGAGAGAGCCATCACAAAATAGTCCAAGCCTTTTATACCCTTGAGGGATGTCTCTTAACGGACTTGATTGGTTCTGGATACCTCATTTTAAGATGGACATCTACAACCAAATTGAATCCAGACCTTGTAACATTAGGGCATAAAGATGTCATGAGGAATGATACCAGAAACTGAAGAACTTTAGCCTGGAACAGATAACACCTAAAGTATATCAAATTGTAGGCTTTTTATACACAAAATATTGTTTTATAAAATGGAAATTTGACTTAGTCTGCATAGGTGCAGAATTGTTAACCAGACAACACAAGAATGTGTTTAGGTCATCTGCTGTCAAATATGCAACAAATGTGAGGATGTATTTTCTGACAATGAAAAATTAGAAATAAAATGGGCTAATACTGTGGGATAATAAATAGCACTTGAGGATTGGTATTCAAATAAAGGAGGTTTGTCCATTCTCCAGAAATATTGTATGTAAATGTATAAATGCATGAATGATTTATATTAGTGTTTCAACTATTAGACTTCATAGATGTCTTCAAAATTTCCATGATAAGCAAAGATGCCTTACACACTAGCCATTGTAAGACACAGTTGAAGTTCTTTTAAATGCAATTGGTGATTTTATCATTTTTAGAAAAGTAAAAAAAAAAATATGATAAATTGAACTTTGATGTGAAAATTCTACTTAAATTTCCAGGGATACACAAATTCTCCAGTACTCACATAGTTATTATCTACAATCTGGTAGAAATCAAAGGTTGTCATAACATGATATTATTTACTAATGCCACTAATTTATCTAGTTTCCACCTCAAAGTCCCTTTTCTGCTTCCCAATAATATTTATCCCAATACACTGAGCAACACCTCTTTTGGTCATTTTCCTTTTGGTTTTAGGATGTAGTATAGATCCGAAAAAGCCATACAGTATAATGCAAAGTGAAATTGCAATCTTGCAAAAACTGCATGATTTCATAAAGCCAATGAAGTAAAGTTAGAATTACTTTACTCACAAGCAAAGAAAGCCTTTGACAAATGAGGTTGTAGCAGAGTTAGACTGGTTAAAATTGAAGAAAAATATTGGCAAGGATGATGATAGAATATGTGCTTCAAAAAAGAATGATTTGAATATCAAAGAATTGAGAAAACTCCTCGGGAAAATTGATGAAACTCTAAAATATTTTGGCAAAAATGGCCTCTTTGTGATTGTTCTCTGAAACAATCACAGTGCAATATACTATTAAGTTTTGGCCCAAATTACAAACTCATATAGGTACACAAACAAAAGTTAGCTTAACACATCCTTAAAGTATTCAAAGAATGAATGCATCATTAAATAACCTAATTCTGTTGTAAATAAGGTAAATAAAATAGTTTAAAAAATTTTTTTAACGTTTATTTATTTTTGAGACAGAGAGAGACAGAGCATGAACGGGGGAGGGGCAGAGAGAGAGGGAGACACAGAATCAGAAGCAGGATCCAGGCTCTGAGCCATCAGCCCAGAGCCCGACGCAGGGCTCGAACTCACGGACTGCGAGATTGTGACCTGAGTTGAAGTCGGACCCCTAACAGACTGAGCCACCCAGGCGCCCCATAAAATAGTTTTAAATATTTATATTATTTTAGATGCATTTTGTAGATAAAATTATAATCATACTATTTAACCATTCTACTATGGCATTAAGGTGAATGTTGCAACTATTTTATAGTGGTGGGTTGTTTTTAGAACTAATTATATTTACATAATGGTGAATTTCCATATGTTCTTTTTTTTTATTATTTAGGTAAAATTGGTATTTAACATTACAGTAGTTTCAGGTGTACAACATAATAATTTGATATTCACATGCACTACAAAGTGATTACCACAATAGGTCTAGTTAACATTCATCACCATACAATTGACCACCTTCACTCTTTCACTCACACCCCCAACCCCTTTTCTCCTCTGATAACCACCAGTTTGTTTATCTATGAATTTCATTTTGGCTGGTTTTGTTTGGTTTGTTTATTTGTTTTCTTATTTAGATTCCACATAAGTGAAATAATATTGTACTTGTTTTTCTCTGTCTGACTTATTTCACTTAGCATAATACCCTCAAGATCCAGCCATGTTGTTGCAAATGGCAAGATTTTATTCTTTTTTCATGGCTGAGTAGTGCTCCATTGTATGTATATACCACATCTTTATCCATTCGTCCATCAATGGACATTGAGGTTATAACCCTCTCTTGGCTATCGTAAATAATGCTGCAATAAACATAAGGGTGCATGTACCTTTTCAGATTTGTATTTTGTTTTCTTCAGATAAATACCCAGTAGTGAAATTGGTGGATTATATGACAGCTATATTTTAAATTTTTTGAGGAAACTCCAGACTATTTTCTGCAGTGGTTGTACCAATTTACATTCTACCTACAGTGTACAAGGATTCCCTTTTCTCCACATCACTACCAACATTTGTTATTTTTTGCCTTTTTGCTAATATCCATTCTGACAGGTGTGAAGTGGTATCTCATTGTGGTTTTGATTTGCATTTTCTTTGATGATCTGAGATGATACTGAGCATCTTTCCTTGTGCCTGTTGGCCATTTGTGTGTCTTTGGGAAAAGTTTATTAGATCCTCTGCTCATTTTTAGATTTGTTTTATTTTGTTTGTTTACTTGTTTTATTCTGTGTTTTGTTTTGTTTTGTTTTTTGCTGTTGAGTTGTAGGAATTCTTCATATATTTTTATTATTAACTCCTTTTTTGACATATGATTTGCAAATATTTCTTTTACATTTAGTAATTTACCTTTTCATTTTGTTAATAGTTTAGTTGGATGCTGTGCAGAAGCTTTTAAGTTTAATATTGTCCCACTTGTGTATTTTTGCTTTTGTTGCATTTGCTTTTGGAGTCAGATCCGAAAATTAAAGGCAAAGACCAATGTTAAGGAGCTTACTGCTTACGGTTTCTTCTAAAATTTTTATAGTTTCAGGTCTTCCATTCAAATCTTTAATACACTTGAGTTGATTCTTATATGTGGTGTAAGATAGTTGTCCAGACTCATTCTTTTGCACACATCTGTCCAGGTTTCTAGTAAACACCATTTACTAGAGAGACTGTCCTTTCCCCACTGTATATTCTTGGCTTCAATTGACCATGTATGTGTGGGTTTATTTCTGGGGGCTCTATTCTGTTCCATCAATCTATATGTCTCTTTTTTTGATAACACCACAGTTTAGATTACTATAGCTTTGTAGTATAATTTGAAATCAGGGAGCATGATTTCATATGTTCTTTAGCAAGTCTCACAAGATGTCATTATTTTGCTTCTGATAATGAATGCTATTACAATTTGTGAATATGAAAAGTGATTGGTAAATACCAAACTGTTATACCACTAATTTAAAAAAAATCTCTTCATCAGCAATACATCAAAAATACAATATTATGGTCATAGCTACACAGAATCTCTCTTTCTTGGAAACTGCAAAAGCAACTCCAATACGTTACCTACATTATCCATTACCCAGCAAATACTAATTTTCTATGAAAGCATCATGTATTCAAAGACTGAAATAATATACTTTCTGGAAAAGAATTCCAAATTTGATATTACACATAGATGGAAAATAAATTGACACAATATCCAGGGGGAAAACATTCAGTCATTTAAGAACCTGCAAAAAAATGTAAATATAACTTACAGAGGAAAAGAGTAATTAACAGTGAATCTCTGTGTTTGGCAAGATTATATTCTGCATGTATTAGGATTTGTGCATCTGTGACACAGCAGGTTGTTAAATTGCTCAGTTATCAGAGATAGCATCTGCCATTTGTTCAGATGAAGTAACTTGCTGGAAACTATACGAATCTGTGTAAAAGATAAATCAATAAAAGAAGCCTACCAATATTTGGTTTTCAAAATCTGCTGTCTTGGAAGGTGTAGTCATCTTTAATAGGTATATATTTCAAAATATAAACTCTTAACATTAAACTCTGCTAGGTGTGACTCAAAGTGTATTATAAATTCATTGGTTTATGGATCTGTTTTATGTTTATGTTCATACATTATTTGTTTTGTTCCATATTCTTCATATAGTTGAAAAATTATTTACACTTGTGAAATTGACTGAAGGTTTATGAGGATTTTGAGATAATTTAGTGTGGGGAGGGGGATAGATTTTTTCCCCCAAGGTGACTGCACATTATCAGTTAAATAAGGACAGTGAAATGCATCAGATAATTAACTAAATTTTCTATTTTTTAAACTTGTTATGTATAGCATATTAATGGAAATTTAGTTACTTGAAAGCCAATGTAGGTTTGTTATACTGAATATTTTGTCAAGACTTTAAGAATACCCCCTAGGATAAAGGCAGGAAATATAAAAATTGCTAACATTTTTTGAGTTTGCTGTGTATTCTCTTAAATATTATGCACATGTTTTGCTATTATATTCTCAAAATGATCTTGTATGGACATTTCTAAAGCTGCATATCACAGATGAAGAAATGAGAAAAAAAAAACCATAAGTAACTAAGGTCTGCCTAGTAAGAGCTAGTCCCAAGATTTTAACATGACTTTAGCAGTCCAATTCTTGAGCTTACAAATTTAAATGAACAGCTGTTCTTTGCCCATTATCATACCTTATAGAAAATATCACAAACATGTATTTCATAGCATTTAAAATCTGATTCTATAATATCCCTCTAAAGGAATTTAAACAATTTTTGAAAAAAAATTTTTTACAATAGTAAAAAATATATGTATCATAAAATCTTCCATTTCAACTAATTTGTAGTGTGCCATTCAGTGGCTTTTGAATAGTTTGCCTTTTTGTGGTTGAGATGTAGAAGTTCTTTATTATAATCTGGATATTAAACCTTTTTTTAATGTTTAGTTTTGAGAGAGAGAGAGAGAGAGAGAGAACAAGCACAAGCAGAGGAGGGGCAGAGAGAGAGAAGGAGACAAAAATCAGCCTGAAGTAGGTCCTCACTGCCAGCACAAAGCCCAAGGTAGGACTCAAACTCACGAACCAGAGATTATGACCTGAGGTGAAGTCAGATGCTCAGCCAACTGAGCCATCCAGGAGCCCCTGGATATTAAACTCTTAACAGATAAATTATTTGCAAATATCTTCTACCATTCTTTTGTGGTCCTTTTCACTTTTTTGATGAGGTCCTTAGATATACATGACTTTTTAATTATGATAAAGTCTAATTTGCATATTTTTTCCTTTGTTGCTCCTCCTTTTGCTAACATATTTAAGAATCCACTGCAAATCCAAGGTCATGAGGATTTATCCCTGTGCTTTCTTCTAAGAGTTTTATAGTTTTAGTTCTTACCTTTAGGTCATTGATTCATTTTTTTTTTTTTTTTTTACTGAGCTATAATTGACATACAACATTGTGTAAGTTTAAGGCGTACAATGTGTTGATTTGATATATTTGTATATTGCAATATGATTAACACTATATCATTAGCTAACATCCCTTTTGAGTTAATTTTGTATATGGTATAAAATAATATTCCAATGTCACTCCTTTGCATGTGGAAATCCAGCTCTCCCAGTATCATCTTTTGCAGACATTTCTTTTCCTATTGAGTGGGCGTGGAACCCTTGTGAAAAATCAAATGTCCATAAATGTATGGATTTATTTCTGGAATCTCAATTGTTCCATGGCATATATGTCTGTTCTTACGCCAGTGAAACAGTTTTGAACACTGTAGTCTTGTATCAAGTTTTAAAATTTGGAATGTGAATCTTTTGACATTGTTCTCATTTTTTTAAGATTATTCTGATTTTCTGAATCCCTTGCAACTCCATTTAAATTTGATGATTGGCTTTCTCATTTCATCAAAAAACTGTTGGTATTTTAATATGGATTAGATTGAATCTGTGGATTGCTTTGGGTAGAACAATATCAATTGTTGCTATTCATGAATGTGATATTGTTACATATCATTACATTTATTTACAAGTCTTTCATTTCCTTTAATAAATTTATTACTAGGTATTTTATTATTTTAGAAGCTATTGTACATAATATTTTCTTACTTTCCTTCTCAGATTATACAATGCTGGCATATAAAAACACGACTGATTTTAGTGTGTTGATCTTGTACCCTACAATTTTGATGTATTTCTTTACTAGATCTCATAGTTTTCATTTGTATACTTCGGGGAAAAAAATTAAGCATTACTTCTTCTAGTGTTTGCAGGTAATGTCTGTGCTGAAGCATTTATTCAATTCTTAAGCTTCTGCAGAGCCTAAGAATCAGCCTGAGATGAAAGCTTAGGATTTTCTTTCATCTATCTTAAACATACATAGGACCTTCTAAATTCTCCCACGTACATGGATACACTTGAATGTCCTAATTTCACAAAGAAAGTTTCACTGACTTTTTTTTCTCTCAGGCATTATGTGGCCTATCTTGCATATATTAAATCTTTTTTTAATGTAGGTGACTGCAGGTCATTTGTTCCACTTCCATTGTTTATGAACAATTCCTCCTTTCCAGCCTGAGATTCAAGTTAGGCAAAACAGAGACAAGCACCAGGTCCTTCAGGTAGTCCTCAGACAGATTAGAACAGACATATACAATCTGCAGATAAGGTCTGCTCTGCTCCCCTCTGGAACCCTGGACAAGAGTTCCTCCCTGGGAAGGTGGTGAGGCAAGGACAAATTAAAACACCACAAAGCTTTCCCAGTATTATCAAGTTGCCTTTTTCTTGACTCAGCATTCACTTGGCTGCTGTATACCTTTGACTCTTTTCAGAATTCTGACAAAGTTGGCGCTGGTAGTTTCTAATTATTTTTCAGTGTTTCTGAGGAAGGACAAGAGCTTGGAGCTGCCTACTCTGCCATTTGCTGATGTTCTCAATTGGTATTTTTCTAGAAATGTTATTATTTATCCTTCAGCTCCTAAAATAGATTTAATTGTCTTTAAGATTAAAGTGAAATTATAGGGAGGGGTAAGTTCATGATAATGTGGATAATAATGTGGATAATAATGTGGAAAAAATTGTGGCTAGATAAATGTTATAGGATTCATATTTTTCAAAATACATTAATATAGTTTGAAATATGTATAATGAGAATTGGGAAACAAGCTATTTATTCAACAAGTGGAAATGGTTAAATAAATAATAAACTATTTTAGTATGATGGAATCCCAGGACAGCATTAAAATTAAGTTTTCTTAAGAGAATTAAAGTTTTGGATAAACTTTTATAATACAATATAATATAAAATCATAAAACCCAATTAAAAATAAATTTGAAAACATCTTCTCTTGCTGCATCTCGAAAACCAACTATAGTAATATAGTTTTTAGTTATAGCTAAACAAACAAAAAATTTTATTTATAAGCTTATTTGTTTTTATAGTAAACAAACAGAAAGAAGGAGAATGGTAAATGACACATCATCAACAGACTATTGATGTTGGAAATCAAATGGGTCTGTTGTTAAACCACTTAGAAAACTTACCCAAAATGAATCCTTGGCTAGCAGTGAGGAAAGCTAAGGAATGGCTAAGCTTATACCTCAAAATTTTCCCAAAATGCAAAAAATAGACATATAGATCAATGGAACAGAATAGAGAGCCTAGAAACAAACCCACAGTTATGAGTTCAACTGATCTTTGAATTAATTGCAAGAATGAATAATGGGAAAAAGACAGATTCCTCAACAAATGGTATGGGGAAAACTGGACAGCTACAATCCAAAGAATGAAACTAGACCACTTTCTTCGAACACACAAAAATAAACTCAAAATGGATTAAGGACCTAAATGTGAAACCTGAAACCATAAAAATCCTTGAAGAGTGCACAAGCAGTAATTTCTCTGACAGCCATAGCAACATTTTTCTAGATATGTGTTCTAAGGCAAGGAAATCAAAAGCCAAATAAACTATTGGGACTACATCAAAATAAAAAGCTTCTGTACAGCAAAGGAAAAAATCAACAAAACTAAAACACAACCTATTGAATGGTAGAAGATATTTGCAAATGACATATTCAATAAAAGGGTGGTATCCAAAATATATAAGAAACTTATACAACTCAACACAAAAAATACAAATAATCCAATAGAAAATGGGCAAAAGACATGAACAGGCATATCTTCAAAGAAAACATCCAGATGGCCAACAGACACATGAAAAGATGCTCAAGACCATTAATCATGAAGGAAATGCAAATCAAAACTGCAATGAGAGATCACTTCACAACTGTCAGAATGGCAAAAATCAAAAACACAAGAAACAGTGTTGATGAGGATGAGGAGAAAAAGGAACCCTGAGCACCGTTGGTAGGAGTACAACTGGTGCAGCCACTCTGGTAAATAATATGAAGGTTATTAAAAAAATTAAAAATAGAACTACCATATGATTCAGTATTTACCCAGAGAATATGAAAACCTAATTTGAAAAGATATATGCACCCTTGTGTCTATTATAGCATTATTTACAAGAGTCAAATTATGGAGAAGCTCAGTGTCCTTTAATTAAAAAAAAAATGAGTTTTGCTATTTGCAGCAACATGGATGGATTTAGAGAGTATTATGCTGAGTGAAATAAGTCAGTCAGAGAAAGGCAAATATATAATTTCACTCATATGTGGAATTTAAGAAACAAAACAAATGAATACAGAAAAAAGAGACAAACCAAAAACAGACTCTTAACTATAGAGAACAAACTGATTTTTGGTTGAGGGGAAGTGGGTGGGGGAATGGATGGAATAGGTGAAGGGGATTAAAGAATATATTTATCAGGATGAGCACTGAGTAAGGAATAGAATTGCTGAACCACTATGTGGTAGACCTGAAACTAATATAACACTGGATGTTAACTATACTGGAATTAGAATAATACATACATACATACATACATACATACATACATTTTATGAGATGCTCAGCATATGGTATTATCAGGTACCACTGGAAATTAGAAGAAGAGCAAGGATTGGGCTAAAATAAGGAGAATTAACTGACTGTAAGGAATATTTTACATTCCTTGATGCCTTGCAATATGCCAGTGGGGGAATAAGCTTAAGAATCTCCTGGGCTTACACCAATGGGTTAACAAGGCATAAAGAAGTACAAAACCATAAGATACACCCGAGTTTAGGTAAACAAGATAAGGCACCCAAGAATAGGGAGGTGCAAAGGCACCCCAGTATAGAGAGGTGTGCAAAGGCACCCAACACATAGGTATATGAAATAAACAAGATTAGGTGTTCAGGGTGGAAGCACCCCCAGTTTAGTACTATAGCAGAAGCTGCTTTCATTGGAAGGAAGGACCAAGCTAGGTAAACAGGTAAATTGGACTATAGACTGCTGCACTGCAGGTGATGCAGGCCAGAGTGGAGATGGTTAAAAAAGTTAAGGTGCCTTGTTAACCCTGAGGTTATTTCTCTCTATCTGTCTTATCACCTAGGCTAGCTAATATAAACAGACACAGCTCCTCCTGTCTGCCATTAATAACCATCTGCCCATCTTCCTAGCACCAGGATTTTGTTTTATATTGACCCAAACCTCAAACACCATACACCCCCTTTTCCCTCACATCCCCAAGTTAATGTTTCCAGTTTCTTTGTCTCTTTGTGCACATTTGTAAGCCTTATGATCTTAATAAACACAGGGAAAGGACCCTTATCCGTGTCTCTTGCCATCTCTCACTTTTCATCCTGCGTCCCACTCTCTTGCTAGACAAGAGAGAACTCTAGACCCAGAGTCTATGACATTCCAGGGAAGCAGATACATGTCATATTTTACTCTGAAAAAATGCCTAAGAATTATTCTCTGAGGAGAGCAAAACAAAGTGTCACTTTGTGCATTTCTTTTTAAGGTTCTTGATTTCTTAGTTTCCTTCAATCATGCTTCTCCACCCACTTCCCCCTTGTTTTGGTCTCTACAATACTAACTAGAGTTTTTTTTTTTCTTCGGAAATCTTATCCTCTGCTTATATTTAAAACTATATCATTAGTTGATTGCTAATTCTTAGTGAAGTTCATGGTTAGTAAGCAATTTCCTGAGCTATAGAAAAAGTAGCATTTTTAAACAAATTCTTAACCTTAAAAATAAAGTCTGTTTAAAAAGGAGGAATAGTAGAATAAACTATAGAAAGAAAAAAAGATACTTTTGAGAAATAAAGAAAGAACATTCATGAAGCAAATAAGATAATCATATATAAGGGGTATGTGAGTGTATGTGTGTGTGTGTGGGTAATTATGTATGAATAAGGGACACTGATTTGCAATTCGAAATTAAAAGCTCTATATAGTATGGTTGAAAGATATAGGTAAGGAAACCTCACAGAAAGAAGAGAAAACAAATAATGAAAGACACACATAGACAAGAGGATAGTAAAATGTAAGAAAAAAGTGACACACTTTATTAATTCAAATACCCACATAATAGTTTGAGGAAGAAACTACATGAGATATCAAAAAAGAAAAATTATTAAATAAACTTTTTGGGAAATTTTCATAAACATTAAGAACAGGCATTTTCATTTTTCAAGGATACATTAAGTGTCTGTGAGTAGGGAAAATGAGACCAATACCAAGGCACAACATTTTGAAATTTAGAATATTGGATTCAGTGAAAATATCCTAGATTATCCCAGATTTTTAAAAAATCTAGTTTACATACTAAGGCTTAGTCATTACTATGGCTTCAGGCTTTTATGGAAAACAATAAAAGCTAAAAATAAAATCAGAAATGCCTTAAAAATTCTGAAGAAAGGTGAAATCTAGATCCATAACCAACCACACTATCACTCAATTGTCAATGTTAAGGTAGACTTCTTATTCACATAGATATTCAAGGACAAAAAAAAATTAAAGTTTATTACTCAGATCTGAATAGTGTATGTATAGTAATCATGAAAGGCATACAAATATTGGCCTAACCCAAATTATGATGAGCCATAATGAGAGGATGGGGTGGTGGGTACAAAATGATGAGTGTGTAGTGTAGTTACAGAAAAACAAAAGCAAATTAAATTCTAATTCTTCACTGAGGGTAGAGAATAGATACGTTAAAAAAATAAACTTAGCAACACTATCTTATTTAGAGACAAACCACTCCTAAAATAATTCCTAAATTATGTGAAAGTAGCTATTTCTGGTGCATAGTTATGAAAGAGGGGGCAGAGGAAGATTTTTTTAAAGAAATTTTGTAAAATGTCTTGATTTAAAAATATTTTCACATTTACACACATTCAAATTTCATATTTGCGCTATCAGGTTACAAAAGTAAGCAAATCCATCAATATAATAACAGATTTTAGTGGATTATGTATAATGGTAGTTCTCTTATTTCTGTTTTTCTTCATTTTTGAAAAGAAAAATGTCTGCAATTTCTATATATTTTATAATAAGCTTAATTAAAAGAAATGGCATATAAATATAAAGTTCTTTGGGTCTTTAGTGCTGGACATCATATATAGCTATGTGACCTAGCCAAATCATAATGTTTTATTCAAGTTCAATGTATGCTGACAAAAAGTGACTCCAACAATACTAATAAGGATAAGCTAAGTTAGTCCATCATAACAACCTTCAAACCACAGTGACCTGAAAGATTAAAGATTTACTCTTAGTCATTAAATATGTCCATTTCAGATCAGCAGCCATGTTTGTTTCTTCCATCATCACTCCTGAGCCTGACAGAGGGATCTATTCATACAAGAAGCTGTGGCAAGAGTGAGTAAATGGAGAATTTATTCTTGATCATGAATAGTTTGGAAGGGACACGTGTCTTTTTTGTTTACTTTTGCTTGGCCAATGTAAATCATATGACCATGTTTAAATTTGGGGAGTAAAGTAAAATCCTCCTATGTGCTCAGAATGGGAGGTGAATAGGCATAAATCCACCAGGACTCAGCTACGGTAAATCTGGTTTTCTTTTAATTTAGTTTTCTCACTGAGTTTGCAGGTTGAAAACCTGTTTTCCTTGCACACTTGCAGTCCTGGGGAATATAGATACTAAGAGTTATTTCCCGTTACCAGACAGTTTTTCTGCTTAAAACCAAATCTCTGTTTTATTTTAAAAAACTCAAGACAACAATTAAAAAAAAACACTCTGCTATATTTTACCTCAAACAAATATTTAACATATAGAATATCTTCCTCTAATACTTATATCTACATAATTTTCAGCATAATTAGTTAACCTTTTTCACCTGTAACATGGGGATAATAATATCTCTTTCCTTATAGAATTTTTGTAAGGATTAAATACATTAATATATATAAAAATGCTTGTAAGAGTGCTCAGAAAATAGTAAGCTTATATAAGTGCTTTGTGTTATTACTACTAGTATGAATATTTTACAATTTTGTATTAGGATGATTAGAAAAGTGGATTGCATGCCTATGGAGGTATATAGATAGCAGAGAGATTTCCTTAGACCTGTAGTGTTTGAATTTCAAGAATGTCCTAAAAGGATCAAAACTATAACCACATCCCTAAGCAGTTCACTCCTGAATCTACCAAATTGATCAACCTTTATCACTCTTACAGAAGAGCATTCTCTAGGGGTTGGGGTGGGGAGGATACATACTTAGATACGAATATACGTATATACCCCCTCACACACACACACACAATCTATTCATCTCTGTTGTTCTTTACACAAAGGAATAAAACTTTACAAAACAAGTAAAGGTGCAATACATACATAATTTGAAAAATCAGTTAATAGAAAGAAATGCGTTGATGATCTAGATATTGGAGCTGCAGACAAGAATATTGGCCACCAAGGGCACCTGGGTGGCTTAGTCTGTTAGGTCTCTGACTTCAGCTCAGGTCATGCTCTCACAGTTTGTGGGTTTGAGCCCTGCCTCTGGCTCTGTGCTGGCAGCGTGGACCCTGGAGCCTGCGTTAGATTTTACGTCTCTCTCATCTGCCCCTCCCCCTCTTGTCACTGTCTCTCAAAAATAAATAAACGTTGAAAAAAAATTTAAAAAAGAAGAAAAAATTAGGGTTTAACTACGTTTGATGCAAGCTGTTTTAGCAGAAAACTTGGGAAAAGTATTAGGCATAGAATAATGATAAACTGGATTATGTCCAAGGGAGTAATATTTTAATATTAACTTTAGCATTTAGTAATTAAAATAACATGGAAAATGGAAAGATAATATGGTGTAAGCATATGTTAAAATGTGGGATCAAATGATATATTTATGAAGAATATTTCTACATGAGAAACGTAAGATGGAAGAAAATGTAACGAGGTAATAGTATTTAGCTTGGCTTATGACACTATGAAGAATTGTTTTCCTTTTTTCAAATTTTAAATGCATACAAAACATAATAAAAATGTATGAGATGCTAAAATGTTATAATTTCCTATATTAGAATACAGAGAAGTGGGAAATAAAAAATAATATGAATGGGGGCACCTGGGTGGCCCAGTCGGTTAAGCGCCCAACATTGACTCAGGTCATGATCTCACAGTTTGTGGGTTCATGCCCCATGTTGGGCTCTGGGCTGACAGTTCAGAGCCTGGAGCTTGCTTCAGATTCTGTGTCTCCCTCTCTCTCTGCCCCTTCCCTGCTCACGCTCTGTCTCTCTCTCTCAAAATTAAATAGAAGTTAAAAAAAAATTTTTTTAAATAATATGGTTGAATATGATTGAATGAGGAAAACTCAAAATTTCTGATGTTTGTTTTTTAAAAAAAAAATTTAGCATTTATTTATTTTTGAGAGACAGAGAGAGACAGAGCGTGAGCTGGGGAGGGACAGAGAGAGAGGGAGACAGAATCTGAAGCAGGCTCCAGGCTTTGAGCTGACACCACAGAGCCTGATGTGGGGCTCAAATTCACGAACCATGAGATCATGACCTGAACAGGAGTGGGACGCTCAACTGACTGAGCCACCCAGGCGCTGCATGATGTTTGTTTTAGAGTATGTATGGATGGCGGTAAAATGTTTTATGGTAGTTGGTTTTTTTTTCTTTTTTTTTTATGAAGCACTAGAATTCCAATTCTTCCTCCACATAACATTTCATAAAAATATACTCATATACAAAATAATAAAAAATCAAAATATAAAAGGGAAACTAGAAACTCACATTTTAAATTCTATTTTTGGGGGGTTTCTTAGATGCCTGGTGATGATATTAGAATTTCAAATATTTCTGGAAACTCACCTTTGTTAATATGAGTAGTACACATAAAAATACTAGAATACAGAGCTTCCATGAAATTTTAGAAAATTCAATGACCAAAAGAAATTCTTAACAGAATTTGGTCACCCAAGAAAATTCTATCCCAAATGACTATTATTTGATCTCCTTGTAGCAGCATCAATGACCCAGAGTTAAAACACTTACACAAGAAACAGCTATCCATAGTAACACTGCTACTGTCTTATTTCATCAAATCTAAGATCCATTAATTATACAATGAAGTCCAATTTCAGAGATGTCAAAATATGAAAAAAGTGCATTTTCATGAAATATGGTACTAAAAATGGGCTAACATTTAATGAGTGTCTATTATGTATCATATATAATTATATTTAATTTTAAATATAATTTTGATATAATAATATAACAAAATAATTTATAATATTTACCATGCTTCTGTCTAGTAGGTTCTGATATTTCTATTTTATATATTAGGAAATAGATGCTCAGTAACATTGAGAACTTGCATTTCTGAAGCTATGATTTAATACCAATTCAATGTGACATCCTTTGATTAAAATTTTTTCAAAAAGTTTTATAATTCTCCTCACAAAATAATGCAATGAGTTATTTTAGTACAATATTTGCAGAATTTGCAGAAAAATCAGATCTCAAGGGAAAAGTTGTAGGGGACAGTATCAAAAGATCCAGTTTGTATATCCTTAAGCATTTTCAGCCCCTGGTTAAACTAAATTCAGAAAATGATCATCTGTGGTTTTTAACATCACAAGTGAAGTTATATACTTCCTAGAAGTATACAACTCTAAATATAAACTATTCAAAAACAAACAAATAAACAAAAAACCCTCTATCCTCAAAATTAGGAAATAGCAAAAATGTTCTGTGAAGATCGCATAAGTAAATTTTTGGTTTGGTGGGCCATATGGTTTCTATCATGACTGCTCAACTCTGCCTCTTCAGGTGAACACAGCCATAGGCAATAAATACGTAAATGAATGCTTGTGGCTATGTTCCAATAAATCCTTATTTGCAAAAATAAGCTGCAAGTTGAATTTGGTGACAGGCTATAGTTTGCCACTTTGTACTCTTCATTTAACTAGCATCTTCAGAAAATGCAAGAAACAAACAAACAAGTTAAAAAATTCAAGGAGGAAAATTAGCAAAACCCAGACTCCAGTAGATACTATAGGGCAAACATCTTTTTTTTTTTTTCGAAACACATATTGCAAGAAACAAAAAAAATGAAGACAGACGGGTAGCCTACATATTAAAAGACAGTTATAAGACTTATGGACTAATCTAAATGTAGGGACTTTACTTGAATATAAATCTGAATAAAGAAACTCTAAAAACAAAAAACTAGTAATTATTTTTAAGTGTGATAATGGTATTCTAGCTAAGATGCACATATATATGATTTCGTGAATTTTGATGGTATAGATTTTAGATATAATAATGTTAGAGTAAATAACCTGATGTCTTTTATTGTATTCAACATAATCTGTGATAGGGGAAATGAGTGTGAGAAGTAGTTTTGTTTCTTGATGAAACAAGATAGGCCAAGAATTGACAATTGTTGGAGCTGGATGACAGCATATGAGTGTCCTATTGTACTATTATACTTTGTATATATTTCAATTATTCCATAATAAAAATAAAAAAATAATTTAAAAATGCATACAGTAACACATAATAGGGGTACAACGAAGTTAGTTATATGGATAGATTGAGAAATACTTTTGACTAGAGTTGTGTAGGATTATGTTGGGTTTGACTTGGCAAAATAGCAAAGTTGACAGGTTTGTGGATGCTGTGTTTTTCTTTTCTCTCACCTACCCCCGACTTATTCAACTACTATTAACTTCCTCATTTTTTCCCTTTCTTCTTCTTCACATTCAGGCAATCTTACCTGAACAATACTGTCCTACAGACCAAACTCTCAAGATTTTTATTGTTAAATTACTCTGATTTTAGTTAAGTAACAATTTGAAAGAATTCTGACTAATGTCAATTGAAAATGGTAATCTTGACCAAAAAGTTCATGACACAACTGCTGTGTATTTTTATTTAAACTCAAAAGAAAAAAAAAATACCTTGAATGAATGAATGTTAGAAATCTGAGGCAACATTTGTATTAATAGAAGACGGGGAGATACTTGATAAAAATGAAGACCTTTTATGACTTCTCAAATAGTATTCCTAGAAATTTATAGATATTCTTTGATATAGTGTGTGTGTCTGTTCTAAGGCATTGAGTGGGTATGCCCATACTAAGAAATGGAGTTTGTACATCCATATGAAGAGACTGACATAGGACACTCTGTATGTGCGCGCTAAGGAATTCAGTGGTTAGGTCCACACTAAAGCATTAAGTGGGTATGTCCATGCTAGGGCAATGAATGGATATACGCATGTTAAAGAACTTTATTTGGTAAAGGTTAGGGTGAGTTTTTGATACTTTACTCTGTCATGAGGATAAGAAAATCATCAGGATTCCGGTTTGGGTTAAGTAGTTCCTGTCTATGACGATGCAAAATCCCACAGGCGCAGTGTTCTAGTGTAATCCTAAATGAAAAAGAAAGGGGAGGGAGGGGGCGGTACTAACTAGAAGCAGAAGAGAGCAATTTTTTTTGACATAAAAAAAGGCATTTTGTTTCTGTGATTTTTCTATCTCTGTGATTTTCTGTGATACGGCTTTCTTTTTCACTGGTCTTTGTTTTTCCTCACCTAAAACAAATGCTATGTGAAAATCTTAGCTGTAAGTAAGTTTAAACTCAGAAAATTTTTGTTTGAATTTCTGCAAATTTTAATAAAAATTTAGGACGAACTATAGTTATAGTAGGTTTCCTTCAACTACAGGGTTTGCTGATTTATTTAATGTTTTTTTATTTCCTTACATTTATTTGTGGAATATCTGATTTTGAACAACTCTCTAACTAGAGCAAATAATTATGTAAAAGAAAACTTAGATCTTTCAACACTTCAAAAAACAACAAATTTAGTTGCTACTAGATACTACGCAGAATCAGTTTATTCCAGTATAGTTTGGCATTTGCTAACAAATGAAGAAGTCAGGATGCTGAATTTATTGTAAATCTACAGATAAATTATAACTTGGCCGATGGTATCTTTTAATGGCCCCAAGAGTTATAGTGAAAAATTAGATGAACCAAATAGTCAATGGCAGGGGCATTGCTACTGCAATATGGATAGGGAATAAAAGTTTCTCCAGCTCCAAATAGTTAATTTGCATCTATATGTGCAAGGCACTGTAAAGAGGGCAGATCATTTTATTTCCTTGGAGCTTAGTTTGGTGCCAGAAAAGGAATTTTATGTGCTGAGTTGACTAGTAAAATCTTTCAGGTACGGTACTTTCTGCATACTATAGAAAAACATCAGACAATTTATTTTCAGGAAGACTTCCAAATGCTGCAGCATTAGCAAAGATTGAACAAGGGGCAGTGTGATCTTAAGCAAACCTCCCATCTCTCTAAAGATGTTTGTGTTGGGAGAAATGATCTTTGAAGTGTTTGCCTGGAAATGTCATGAGAACAGACAGTTACCAAGAGTTGGTGGAACTATACGTTGGAAAAGGCACCCCAAAAATGCAATTGAGCAAATGAATACAGGGTGGCAAGAGGGATGCTTAACTGTTAACAGAAATCTGATAAGCTCAAGTTAGGGATATTATATAATTTGAACTGAAATGATGTCTCTTATGACACATGATGTCATACACACACAAAAATATTGTCCCTTGATGATGTAAAAGGGAAAATTAAAATAAACCCTTTATAAGAAGCTGTAGTTATTTTCGATATTAATTTTAAAATACTTCACGTGAAACAGTCAGAAAAGTGTATTAGTGACTTTACTTTCTCATCCAGTATTGTAAAAAGTACCTTTTCTCCACTACATACTTTAGTACGTAGTTAGAGGCTTTTATGCTGATATTATTAAAAATTCAGACTTTGATTTGGAATTTTGGAACTTATGACATATATATTTTATTTAGTTATTCTCTTAGAAGAGGAAAATATATAAAGAAAGAATAACCTAAGGTTACTTCCTATTTAGTGTAAGTGCCTTGATGGTATAACATTCTATTTACAGTGGTTGGTGCTATTGGATCTAATTAATATGAAATGTGAAAAACAAACAAAATATAAGTCAGAACCTCTTAGCCAGAAAATATTTTTCACTTTGTCACTTTACCAAGTATATTCACTTGTTTATTTTTAATTATAATCCCCAGGTTATAGTTTGAGAAAGGAATTAAGGCAAAAAGAAATCAGAATACTAACTAAAGGTCAATCAGTAAAATTGTGAGTGACAGAACTTAGAATAAGAACCAGCATTTCTGACTTGTAGTAAGCAATTCATTTTAAATATCCAGAAGAAACCATTAATCATTATTACATGTATTATTTGCCAGTTTCTGTATAAAAGTTTTAGTTAGCAGAAGCATTTCTTGAGTTCACCTGGCACAGTTACTATTTTGGAAAATTGCAACTCTGTTTTTCTTGTTCTAATTAGTGTTCCTGTATGAGTCATTCAGCAAAAATTTTAATAATCCGCTCTCTGAATATTTAAACACAGTTATCCACAAAATGGAAAACTATCATTAAAGCACAATTAGAAGAGAATCAAGTTTAGTGAAACCTAAACATCTGAAATGTTCCAACAGCCTTTCTTTCGACAGGTAGATTTATGTGATTAGCAAAACAATATTAAAGAAACAATACTGGGTTTATAAGAATTCTGTGCAGTGAAGAGGATTTTAGATCGGCTACCTACTTTAGTGGATTAGTGCATTAATCCCAGCCTTTGTTTAAAAACACTAGTGAAGCAACTTGCATAAGAGATAGAAAGACTATGTATGTTTCCATATAAAGGAAAATGTTTAAAAATCTGTAACCTTATGATCAAAATATTTTCAGAACAACTACAATCTCAAGCAACCTATTGAAATTATGTCATCATACCCTTTCCAGTAATTTCTTACTACCAGATTCTTTCCTGTGGCAGTCCTGACTCTACCACCCAGGATAGCTTGGATGTTAGCAAAATCAGAGGTAGTACGTAAGTGTTAACCTCAGCTGAACAGGCAAACTAAAGTTTATTTACCTTCTTCATTTAATAAAGAATTGAGTCTCAGAGATGACTGTGATGGTTTAATGGAAGAGTATTCATTATTTTTTTTAATTTGTTTATGTTTTTATTTATTTTTGAGACAGAGAGAGACAGAGCATAAGCAGAGGAGGGGCAGAGAGAGACAGAAACACAGAATCTGAGGCAGGTTCCAGGCTCTGAGCTGTCAGCACAGAGCCCAACGTGGGGCTTGAACTCACAGACTGTGAGATTAGGACCTGAGCTGAAGTCAGATGCTTAGCCGACTGAGCCACCCAGGCTCCCCCCCAGAAGAGTATTCATTATTGACTGACACTCTTCATTCATAAAATGTTAGCTTTTAACGCAGGCTTTCAACTAACTATATGCAAAACTTAAGTCCTTTCTCAGAGAAAATTGTCCATTTAAAAATAATGTGATGGGGCACCTGGGTGGCTCAGTCAGTTAAGTGTCCTACTTCAGCTCAGGTTATGATCTCACAGTTCATGGATTCGAGCCCCATGTCGGGCTCTGTGCTAACAGCTCAGAGCCTGCAACCTGCTTCAGATTCTGTGTCTCTCTGCCCCCGCCCCACTCGTGTTCTGCCTCACTCTATCAAAAATAAATACATGTAAAAAAAAATTAAAACAATGTGAAGTGGCAGTGAGTGTTCTTAATATATTATGTAAATGTGACATAATAAATTATAAGTTATTTCTACCGCATTTAGAATACTAGGAATGAATATGTTTTCAAATTTATTCAAGAAATTGTGATCTTTCCCACCTGCTTTAAGGATTATTAATATATAGAGAGAGGATTACCCATCATACTGCACAGATAGGGTGGCAATGGAAAATGATGCAATCCACACTTTGATATCAAAGGAGAAATTCAGGCAAACAAATTTAAAATATTTTGTTTACATTGCCCTGATCCAGTAAGGAGTTAAGTCATCTTGCAGATATTCATAAAATATGGAGAGATAATCTGAAAAAGAACTAAAACTATAAAGCACAAGGAATCAAGGAAGAATGAGGATTTTTTTTAAAATTTTTTAAATCTTTATTTATTTTTGAGAAAGAGAGAAAGACAGAGTGAGAATGGGGGAGGAGCAGAGAGAGGGAGACAGAATCCTAAGCAGGCTCCAGGCTCCAAGCTGTCAGTACAGAGCCCGATGCGGGGTTCAAACTCAAAAACCATGAGATCGTGACCTGAGCCAAAGTTGGAGGCTAAACTGACTGAGCCACTCAGGCGCCCCAAGAATGGGGATTTTAAATGAAGACAGGAATGAAATGAATATATTCAGTGAATGTCCTAAAATCTTGCAATGCTTGCAAAAGACTCACAGACAGGGCAAGTATCTCCTAAGAGAGTAGCTGAATTTCCCCACCACCACATGGGTAAAACAATTTATTGGTAGTAGAACTCTCCACTTTTGCCAACTTTTTGTTTTACTAGAAGTAATGTAAACATAGTGTAAATAATATGAGATAGAAGGACTTTCAGTAAGAATCAAGGACCAATTGGGCCCGCGGTGGCTCAGTTAAGTGTCCAACTCTTGGTTTCAGCTCAGGTCATGATCTCACTGTTCCTTGAGTTCGAGCCTCACGTCGGACTCCACACTGACAGATCAGACCCTGCTAGGGATTGTCTTTCTCTCTCTCTGTCTCATTCTCTCTCAAATTAAATAAATAAATTTAAAAAAACAAAAAAGAATCAGAGATCATTCACTCAACTTTTTCTACCCTCAGTCAGATTACCCATACTCAATGTTAACTTTTATTTATTTATTTATTTATTTATTTATTTATTTGCTTATTTTGGTGTGGAGGGGATCTTGTGATTTCTTATCATTTTATTTATTTATTTATTTATTTATTTATTTATTTATTTATTTATTTATTTATTTTTGATTTCTTATCATTTTAAATAACATGATTAAGGATCCATCAACCTGAGTATTCTTTGTTGTGTTAATACCATGTAAGATGAGTATTTAACTCAATTATACTATTCTAGTTTCCTTCAACTTTTATTGTTTTTTAAAAAATAATTTTAAATTCCTCCCTGAGTAATTTTCTAAATTTGAAGAACATACTTAAAACTATTTCTTATTCTGGCAGATATCTGGCAGATAATGTTTTGTCTCCACACAATAAAAATTGAAATCAAATCAATTGTGTTTCCACTAACATTCTATTAGCATTATGCTTACTTTTCCATGGCCAAAACAAAAATATAATACTAATGTAATTAATTATAATAAAATAATAATAGTATTTCTAATGGACTAGTGTTATAACGAATAACAACAGCAATAATGCAATACTATTATAATAATATATGCTTCTTATTAACTTCATGTAAGTCTTCTGACTTTTTCTTTGCTGCACTCTGCATGCCTAATTAAAAGCCGACATATAACATGTACATTAGTTGAATACAGTTTGTGGTAAAAACAATGAAGATGTGAAGATCATACACATCTTCCTCTATGGCTCCAAAGAAAAAACTCCTATGTTAATTAAAGGGATGGAAATCTCTGAAAGGAGGCATTTTTTTCCTATATTTTATCAGTTGTTAAAAAGCATTTGTCCCATGTTGCATGACAACTCCTTGTACAAAAGCAGGATTGTTGTGATTTTGTGTTTTTCCTTATTTGTTATTGAATGATTTATTTTATTTGGGGAAAAAAAGATATACTTTATTTTAACAAATATCTAAAGATCTTCTAGGTTTTTATTCACTTATTTTACTGAATCATATTCATATTTCACTTCATTCAGAAAATATTACTTTTGAAATTTGTACCAATTGCAAAGAAAATGATATTTTTCTTTCATAATAGATGGTTATACCAATATATTCTTACTATGAAAAAATTCACCTTAACAGATAAGGCAACCATGTCTGTGATCCTTGATTGTCACAGTTTCTGACTCCCTCCCTAGAATAAACACCTGCATCACTAAAGGCCTTTATGTTCCTAGGCATTTATACATTGTAGTTCGTGTGTTGGTGTGCCCCCCAGATCATCCTTGTAAGAGGACCCCTTCGTATCCTGGGTTGGCTAACAGCTCTCAGCTAACCTCCTGTAATCACCTTATGTTGAAGAGTCACCTCCCTCAAAGTTATTTGCCCTGCCAGGAGGCAGCTTACATCTAATGCCTATTCAATGGAAAGGTATACAGATTTGGTATCATCTCATTCAGAATATCTCAGAAAGGCCTCTCACAGTTCAATTTTTTCCTCTGCCCAATCCTGCTGCATTCATTCACTCTTATATGTTGACCCTGAAATCACACCCTCCAAAACTTCTTGTACAAGAATGCCTCTGTGTTTGTTTCCTAAGGAACAAAATCGAAGAGAATCAAAACCAAATCTGGGCTGACAAAGCAACTGTACAATAAGATTTGGAGCTAGATCATCTATTGGCTACCTGGTAGTGAGGACAAAATCCTGGTAGTAAGTGGAGAAATGATAAGTCTTGGTTGTGGCAGTGATTCAATTCTTAAAATTTTCACCTGCAGTGAACTGGAATGGAATATGGGTGTCTCACATATAAGGAAGGCACCTCACATATAAGGAAAAGACTATAGCAAAAAACTCTAATCGCGAAAATTATGGAATTATATGGTACTTACCAGACCAAATGGATTCACTGGAGAAAGACAATAAAAGGTTGAGGATGATTAATCACTTATTAAAGGCTAAGAGTAAAAATGAAAAGGTTTTCTGGATATCATACAGAGATTTTCACTTCCTGGAACCTGAGGTGGGAATAAAGCTGATGTTCAAGCCCAGGATTTATATAGTTTGCAGAAATCTAAAAAAGTTTGAGTTCTCAGTCTTGGCAACTTCCCTAGACCAAACTCTGAGGTCAAATTAGGAAAGACTGAGATTCTGAGTTTGAGTATTGTGGGGATGGGGTTTGTGCACATGAAAATATGGAATACTCAGAATTCATGTGGTACCTATGGAAGGGGTCTCCTCTTCTATCTAGAGACCTGCACTCTGCCTTCACTTGAACATGATGCCAAGGTTGCTGCTCTGTGAGACAACATGTAAAATACAAGGTAAAAGACACTTTGTTCCCTGGCCATCAAACCAATAATTATTATAAACTCACTTAGCTACTCAGGCCACACCATATAACATAATCTAAGTCTACATCTAATGAAAAAGAAAAGTGTCCTGGAGTAGGTTCAGAACCTAATAATGTGGGGCACCTCAGTGGCTCAGTTGGTTAAGCTCTGGACTTTGGCTCAGGGCTCAGGTCATGATCTTGCGGTCCATGACTTTGAGCCCCAAGGTGGGCACTGTGCTAACAGCTCGGAGCCTGGAGCCTGCTTTAGATTCTGTGTCTCCCTCTCTCTCTGCCCTTCTCATGTTCATGCTGTCTCTCTCTTTCAAAAATGAATAAACATTAAAAAAAAAAAAGAAGAACCTAATCAACATATGACAGCAGGAGCCTAGAGAAAATATGTGGCACTAGGTCTGAAGGTTCTGAATCAACGGGACCAAACATAAGGTGATAAGTGAAATGTTAGTGTGAGAGAAATTTCCTATCATATAGGATTAATCCCTTGGCCAAAATCTATGGCATCAGTGCTAACACGTGGTCAAAATAGCTCTTGGGTGCCTGAAGAAAGCAGTGCCACACACTGGAAGAAGTAGAAATGCCAGAATTGCCAGGGCAGGTGGTGGCAGAACAGATCAAAATGCCCAGGGAAGTGCCCATGCTAGATTAGTAAAGCTGGGAAACAGACCAGATGGGTGCACCCACTGGAAGACCTTGAGGTCAAGCCATTCACTAGAGACTAGACGGATGAGACATGGGCATGAGAGGGGGGAACGCACCACTAGGACACGCAGTGGCGACTGCTCCGCTATGTGGATGGTATCAGGGATGGCCGAACATGCTATTACAATATTAGGCTCACTGCTATCCAAAGGGATACAGAATCATGAAATAATGGAGGCCCAAGCGTCAACGTGTAACTGTCATAAGCAAAGTGGGAGAAATTATGGTGATGAATGATGGCCTCAAAACTGTAGGCAGAAATGCTTAACCAGCAGGGTGCTATGGAAGTACTTACATCATTCTCAGTAAAGATGGCTACCCAACATCAGTATGGCAAATCAGTCGAGGAATAGTGAATGACTGGTAGGCTGAGGAGCAGCTGTTCTGGCCAAATTGTGGACCTAAGCCAGTTTTCCTTCAAAGAACACAGTAACTGAGGAGAGGCTGGATCCTTAGTAAGGACCCTGTAACACTACAGCAAGTGCGTATGGTAATAATTTATCCATATTTATACTAGAATGTTATATATGTTATATATGTTAAATACAAACTTGGGTTTTAATTCTGTGATGCAAATAAATCCATATGTATGTTAACTTGTGTTTTAACAAGAGTCGAAATGTATTTATTTTACCTTACGTTTAGTTGATAATTTGACCTCAGAGATGTAAAAATATTTCCCCTCAGAACTTTGAATGTGGGGCTTGTTTTTTTACAATATATTATCTAGATATTTGAAACCCGTTTGTCACTTGTTTTGTACTTTCATTTTTGTATTGTTAATCATTCACTACCACCCACGTTTTTCAACACGAATTCCTTTTTTACTTACCCGGCTTTATTTTCAGTGAATTCTTTTATTCTTAAGATGCAGGAATTTCTTCTTTGGATCTTTTATTTCTGCCTTGATAATTTTCTCCCTGCATTTATTTATTGCACTCAATATTAATTGGCTGTTATACATCCTGAATAGTTTCTATACTTTTCATCTTATCTCATACTTTCCAATTCCGTGTTTTTGTTTTCTGCTCTGTAAAATACTGTCAAATTTAATCTTTAACACAATTGAATTTTTGTTATTTGTAAACATTTTTTTTTTAAATCTCATGAGCATTTTGTGATTCCTTTAGTTACTGTCAATTTGATAGCTAGCAATCTGCTCTTGATTTTCTAAATTATCTTATATTTTTGTCCTCTGGGATTAATTTTCTTATTTATTTCAATGTTTTAAATTTATTTTATCCCATGAGTTTTCTTCACACATAATCAATCTTAGGCCTCCCATTCTTATATTTGATGGAGTTTGGTTTGATTTCTTTGGTATATAAGTGAATAATCTTTCTTCAATAATCATTTAACAGAGGGTGAAAGATGACTGAAACCTGTATATGCCGAGAGCATATTGATCAGGGCTTCTAATTTAGAGTGATTAAAGAGGCTTTTCCTATCAGGTGAGCTGAAAGGCCTTTAAAATGTTAGAATCACAAAGGATTATCTGTAGGAAGCCAACTTTCTAGCACTATTTGTCCACCCCTACTTGCTCCAGGATATCCATTTGATTTATTTAGTGATCATTACTTTAATTTGATTTGGAGTGAATTTTGTTTGCTTGTTTGTTTGTTTTGTTTTTTAGTAGGCATCATGCCCAGCTCAGGACCCAATGCAGGGTTTGAACTCACAACCCTGAAATCAAGACCTGAGCTGAGACCTAAGATCAAAACGCTTACCCAACTGAGCCACTCAGGCATCCCTGATTTGTATATATACAAATCAGGTATATATACCTGTGAATATTTTATAATTGCATGTTTTCGCATGTCTAACTTTAGTATCTGAATTAACCTGACTCCTACACTCAAAAAACTTTGTACACATCCCCTCAAGAGATCATGTTAAATACTTTTCAGATACTATTTTATCTAAGCCTGAAATTAATTATTCTGTTATTTGGATGAAGGGACTGAAGCTTAATAAGATTAAGTAAATTTCCCCTATCACATGTTTGTGTTTGAACATAGGCAATGTGGGCCCCAAAACTGCACTTTTTACCACTAAGGTATAACATCATCCATTTCCCATTGCAGTTCTTTCCTGCTTCTGCTTTTCATAATGGCTATTTCTACACTTACTTATCCATTATCATGTTTCTTTTCCAAACCAGTTACTGAGATTTGACTTTCTAGAGAATTGGGACTTTTTATTACTGCCTGAAATAAAGTTATATCAAAATAATTATGTTCATATTACATATGATGAAGCAATATGGAACCTTAATAATTTCATCAATGTGTCCATGGACAAGGATTAATTTTTAAAAATAAAATAAAATTATATATTTAACAGATACTCCCTAACTCAATTCAGAATGGAAATTGTGTTGAGATAATGTACATGCTATTTTGTCCTAATCCCTTGTTAGCTGCCTCAGGTTTCATAAAAGGGTACTTACTTTTTTAGAATGAGAATTTCTGGTCAGGCACATGAGATAGATTTCAACTCACAAACAGTAGAGAAGAGCACTCCAGGCATTAGCCCGGGGGGATAATTTCAAGCTTACAACCATTCAATGTTTATCAAAAGCTTAGTTCAAAGAAACAATATTTGTGGAGGATTGCCTGAAGGATGTAAAAATTCATGTGTTCTTCTGGTTTCCATGAAATATAGCTCTAGGTTTTACCAGCCATTTGGATTGGTGTACCATATTGTTCTTATAGTAAATTTCCTTTGATTGAATCATGTTTTCATTAGATGCCATCAACCCATGTTGAGAAACTCTCCAAGAAATTAGTCCTAACAAATTTGTTACTATGTTTTCAATAAAGAAAATGATAGTTACAGGATAGACTATTTTCCTTTTAAAATTTTAGAACATATTGATTAATTGATTATGGACCAAGAATGGTAATGCTATGACCAAGAAATTATCTGGATTTAAATATATGCCAATAGTCATTTGTGTAACATTAGGAATTGGATGCCCTAAAAAGCTAATATCTTGGAGAATTTTTTGCCATCATAACTACATATTCAACTTTATTTTAATACCACTAACTACCTTTGTTTTTTTATTCCCTTCCTGTTGTGATTTATATTGCCTTGATCTAAGTTTTAAATCCTAATAATGAGACCTTAAGAACTTTTGAGGAAAAGAAACAAAAGAAAATAATTGAATTACTTAATCACTTGAGGAAAATCAGAGAATAATTTTGACAAAAATTTAATACTGTTTTCCAGAAGTCAATATAAAAGACTAAACATGACTAGTTTAGAGTTCACCATGACCTTAATACAAAAAGAAATACACTTTTCAGAAATGTAACTATTTCTGGAAAAAAAAAAAGGAAAATTCTACTGAAAACCTATGAAGAGGAAAATTGTAATATAATAAAATTCTCTTCAACACAGTATGTATTTGAGAGAACTTTCAAACTACTTTCTAAATGTTGGTTGATAGAATATCAACTAAGCATAATTAAATAAAAATCAACTTTTTTGCATGAGATGTTATGTGGTTAGAGAGAACTGGAACACATTCAGTTAATAATTCCTTTGAAGCTGAAGTATATCTTTCCATATTACAATGCAGCATTTTATTTATATTATTGTGCTCATAACCCAATGAAGATTATGTGAAGATATTTTTTGCATACAGATACTCTTGCAAACAATTTTATTAAATTTGGTAGATAAATTCAAAGTAAATAAAAAGAAACCATATGTTTCAAGCATAGCTTAACATCATGCTGGATATAAACAAGTACATCCAGTTCTCATTGATTTTTTACTATTTCAGTAATCTATACAGTACATAAATTTGATAATATTGAAAAAAAGCTTGATTTTTTTCTTTTAATAATTTAGATGATATCCCATTGCTAATTAAGAGAGTATTTATATCATGACACTACAAAAGGCTACCACTAATACATATAGTGATGTATTTACATATATTTATCTAACATGCATATATATATTAGATGCATGCATATATATTTATGTTTTTCAATTTATATTCTTAATGTATTTTTATTGTTCCCTTTCCCTGAATTAATAAAGCAATTCACACAGTCTCACTACGTGCTGCTGAATTAGCCAATTGTGGGGCAAGGGAAAAAGAAAATGAAGGTATGTACCAAAATTGGTGTCTTAATGTATCTTACTCAAATTTAGAAAACTAGTCCTCTGTGAATAATTCAGTTTTAATATAATTTTATGCATATTTGCTAAACATGCTTAATATTAAAACCATTTATTGAATGCTGTTCACAGTCACTAATGTAGTACAATTTTATTGAACATTACACACATTTTTCTAGTAATGCTTAGATGTGGAAAATCTGCAAATTTAATCTCAGGGTAGGGCAAAGAGAGGAAAGAGAGCCAAGAATTCTATTCTCATATATTTAGACTATGTGCTTTAAAGAATTGCAGAAAACACCGACTGACTTTTTTTAGCTCCACTTTTAGTGTATGACTTTATTAATATTTATAAGTTGGATTAGTTCTCTTTTTCTAATAAAAAAGTGAAACAGCTCTGAAAACCTACATTGAACCAAGTCTTTCACAATATATCTTTCCAAGACTAGGCAAACTTTGTAATGGCTTGAGATGTAAATATTCAAATGAATTGTATACTTTTTCTCCTAATTTTTTTCTTGACAGTTTAATAATTAAATTAAATTAAAATACAAAGAAAGCCATGTAAAAGTGTTAAGAATACTATATTTACTGTTTTATTGTCCCATGAAGCTGTGTACTATATTTTTTCAAAGAGAAAGTCTTAAAATATTTTAACCCAATTCTTGGAAAAGTGAACATGACAGAAGTGTTCAGTTGCATGTGTAGAATCAAATTAAAGTCTATGGACTAAACTAATCACCACCTAGGATCAATGATTACATTCTGTATCAGAAATGGACATTAGATTACAATAATTTGAATTTCATGTAAATATAGATAAAATCTTATGATAAATTGCCTCACCAGGCATCATATTCAGTTATGTTGCATATTAAATTACAATCCTTGGATCAGCATCATGCATTTGTTTCACACTAAACATATAATTTGTATAATACAAGTATCATTATAACCAGACAGTGGTATCAAAATGGATTTTACTATCTATATTTTCAGTTAAGAATGTATTTTTCTTTGTGTTAAACGTCTTTACATTCCCATTGAAAAAAACTTCAATTTTTTCATCTGGAATGCCATGTGTCAAGGTAACCAGTATAAGTCTGTATAACATAACCCATGGAAACTTAATATTTAAAGAAAAAAATATTTGACTGCTTCAGGCAAAATAGTGTGCTGGAGGGAGTAGCAATACTTTATATATATTTTTAAATTTATTTATTTTTGAGAGACAGAGAGAGAAACAGAGAGAGCATGAGCAGGGAAGGGGCAGAGAGAGAAGGAGACGTAAAATCCGAAGCAGGCTCCAGGCTCTGAGCTGTCAGCACATAGCTGGACGCAGGGCTCGAACACATGAACCGTGAGTTCTTGACCTGAGCAGCCTAAGTCCGATGCTTAACCAACTGAGCCACTCAGGTGCCCCAAGGGAGCAGCAATACTTTAAAGTGGATTAAAATAATTTGGAGAAAGTTTAGAAAAGAGTTGCAAAAATGCCTTCCCTTGTAAAATTATACTTTCAAATAATTTCTTCGTTGGGGCGCCTGAGTGGCTCAGTTGGTTAAGCATCCAACTCTTGACTTCAGCTCAGGTAATGATCTGACAGTCATGAGATGGAGCCATCAGGCTCTGGGTTGAATGTGGAGCCTACTTAAGATTCTCTCTCTCTCACTCCCTCTGCCCCTTCTCTCCTCTGGCACACAGGCTCTCTTTCTTTCTAAAAAAATTTTAAAAAATAAAATAAATAAAATAAAATAAAATAATTTGTTTGTTAGAATAACACCATATAATAAGAATACCTATTGTACAATTGCTATAAATCCCCTTTATAACTCTAGCATTAGAGAATGCTACTGACACCTATTCAACCCAAAGGTACTTTGTACATATATGTATATAAAACGTACTTTCAGAAGGTAGGGTTTTCAGGATGCACTCATAAAGCCATTAACTTGCCATTAAAACAAAAATTCTAACTGATAAAAAGAATTTCAACTGTGAGCTTGAAGTGTAAAAATACCCATTTCCATAACTTGTAGATGTATGATATGTGGTTGTTAGAAACTGCCTTGGTGTTAATTTCATCTGAAGATATAAATGATAATTATATGGAGGGTCGAGTTAGTTTATTAATTATTTCTATGACTAAAAAGATACCAAAGCATGTTTAAAATATACACTAAATTTATTGGGGCACCAGGGTGGTTCAGTCACTTAACGTCTGACTTTGGCTCAGCTCATGATGTCACAGTTCATGAATTTGAGTCCCATATAGGCTCTTGCTATCAGCACAGAGACCACTTCAGATCCTCTGTCCTTCTCTCTTTCTGCCCCTTCCCTGCTCATGCTCACTCACTCTCTCTCTCAAAAATTAAAAAAAGAAATAAACATTAAAAAAATAAAAAATAAAATATACACTAAATTTATTGACTAGAAAATTAAATGTAAGAATGGATTATCAAGGATGATATAAAATCTTCTATACTACCAGAGAAGTTCTTAATCTAGAGTTGATTCACTTTGTTTCTGTTTCTGGAAAAGGTATTAACAATACCTGAGTAATACCAATTATCTATTTATTCTTGTGTCAATTTCATAAACATTAACAATTATCCTAGGCAACTTTTTCCACTCTATGTAACCCTTCTTTATTAAACATATAACGTAAAATCACAATTTTAGAAGTAGTAGGTAAAATCTTGGATTAGTTTCACTAAAAGTAATTTTACAACATTATGCAGAACTAGCAATGTGGATTTTAATATTTCTTACAAAACCTGTTTAGTCATATCCTGGAACAGTTTTTCTTCTATACAGTTTATGTTACTTCCTTTTGGATGATAGTCCTACAAATGCTTATAAAATGGAATTATTTGATATCAGTAGGTGAAAATAAAGTGAAAGTCCTTCCTCTTTTCCAATTAAAAACAAATTTAAATAGTTGAAGTTTATACATGCTATAATTTAGCAATGATTAATTTTCATTCTTTATGCTGATCAGAGAAGATAAAAAAGATTCTGCTCAAAATGAATGTATGAAAATTTAAAAAAAATCATTAAATTATAGCATGCAAATTGAGAAAATATGATATATATTGGACATTTATCAAGTCTAAACTATCATCCTACCTTTGTATTGAGTTTTCAATTTCATAAGATTTATTCAAGTAACTCTTTCCTGGGAAGATAAAATTTAAACAAAGAATGAAATTGATTTGCTATTTTATGCTGTCATATTTGATATTTTGGATAATTTTGAAACTGCTTAGTAACCCTTCATATTTGACAAAATTATTGGCTCAGTTGCCAGTATGCCTCATAAAATAATAAAATATGGATGGAGTAATATTTAAGTATCTGTATCTATTATGGGGAATTGCCTTCTGGAGTCATGCATTATTAAAAGTTTCTAACAAGTTATAATGGATGTAAGATAATAGAATATCATGTATAATGAGTGATTTAAAAGATCATCTTACTGTGATTGTCAGTGGTTTAAAATGTAGATAATAGAGGAGTATAAAAACTATTAGGCATAAAGTTCCTCATGTACCTAACACATTACATTTTTTTCTTCATGCATCTTACAAAGAAATGAATGATTTTTACAAAATAATTACTTTCAAGCATGTGCCATACTTGCATTTTTACACAGATCACTACCTTATAATTCCAAAGATGTTGTTTAATTTAACTTAATTTAATATAAATAATGTTTGGTTATGTAATGCAAATTGTGGTGATCACATCAGTTTGAAACAGTTAAAAATAAATTTCATGAAGTAAAGCAATCTGATTTTCCAAATGAAGATTTCTTTTGATGATACAATAACTGAAAATATTTGGAAATATTTCCAGCAAATGATCAACTCACCATTGTTGCCATTCTAGTATAATGTAAAATGCACTATATCATGACATATCATGGTATATGACACCTAAGCCCAAAAAAAAAAAAAAAAATAGAAGACATTTCTTTGTATAATATGTTTGCTTAACAGATTTCACACATATCTCCAGTAAGGATATATTTTTGACATCTTAAAGCACACACTATATTAATGAATATTCAGTTGTCTCAATTAAGTGCTTGATTTACATGAGAATAAATTTTGTATTATTTAAAACAAGAGATTTGAGCTCCCTTTATTTTTGTTGCATACTGTTCCGATTATATTAAAATTTTACCTGAGTTTAAATTATTTCATCTTGAAAAGCTCAGGATGTGGTCTAGTATCTTAGCAGCAGCTCCAATGAAAGCTGGTAAGAAATACAGAATCACATTTCACTCCAAACCTAGTGAATCAGAATCTGCATTTTTATAAGATTTCCAGGTGTTTCCTAGGCATATTAAAATCTGGGAAGCACTGATATAAGAAAATTTAAGAGAAAAATTCTGATTATAATCAATATTTTCTCCCCAACACAGTTTGGCACTGTTCTTGTTTATACTTCGATGCCTCAAAGATATTGCATTTATGTGAATTCCAATGTTAATGTGGGGAACTTTGAACGTGAGCAAGAATTATTCTGTATATTTAATTCCTCAGTCACTCATTTAGTCCTATTTACTCAGCAGCATTAACTTGCCACTTTTCTTTTTTTACAAAAGGAACATACAGGTCCCACCCCAGACTGAATGGTTAAACATAATCTGAGAAAAAAAATTCAGATATTAGTATTTTCAAAAAGCTGCAAGGATGGCTGGAGTCAAATCACATTTTACAACATGTAAAACATGGAGCATATTTGCTAATAATCTTGACCCTCCAATTTCTTTGGATGGAGATGGTCTCAAAGGTGATGTGAGCAATATATAACAAATGTGTGGTGAATTTGAAATTTAACTTGTAGTCGTAATTTGGCCATTAAAAACCCAACTGTACCAAAACATTTTCATCTGTTTACCAGATCCTGGGCACCAGAAATGTATAGTTTAATATTCTTTTATAAAGCATTTACTAAGTAGGTAGAAATGTCAATCTACTAGATAGATGATAGATAGATAGATCGATAGACACATACATACATACACATGTACATACAACCATGTACATGCATATGTACATACATACAAATGAATGTGCATGTGCATGTATATGTTTGTGTATTAAGGGAACGTTAATGAGAATGGGTACTATATAGTTGTATAGGCCCTTGAAATATCAGTCTATTTCCATGGGCACCTGGAAGAGATGAGAAATCTAATAAGTTCTGACAAATTTTGATTATATATGGATGAAGAAATAGGAAGAGGCTCATGCAAACATTCCAAAATGTGAGGCTTTGGAAACATTATAAAATGAGGGACCTTGGATTGTCAGAAGAAGGTTCAGAATGGGGAAATAAGAATATCAATAATAGAAAGGAAGTACCTACTAAAAAATTTGGAGGGACAGAAATAGATAACAAAGAAAATTTCTGTTCATATCAAATTTGACTTAAAAACAATTTTGATAGCCAAGTACAAAATAAACAGACATTTTTGCAAAAATAACTGGCAGTATTTGTCCTCCAAAATTAGAATTCTCAATTGCTTCCTTCAACATAGGCTTTTTCTAATGGCCTGTCATGTAATTTTGTAATCAAATCCAATTTGGTGTTTTTCAAGAATAGTGGCAGTAATAGTGGTAATGAGAACAAAGTTGGAAGGCTCACTCTTCCTGATTTCAAAATATACTACAAAGAAACTGTGATCATGGAGGTGTAGTACTGGCATAAAGGCAGACATATAGACCAATGCGACAGAAAAGGAAGCCCAGAAGTAAATTCTTCCATATATGGTCAAGTTATCTTCAACAAGTGTGTTAAAACTACCCAATGGGGAATGGACAGTCTTTTCAAAATTTGGTGTTGGGGAAACTGGATATCCACATACAAAAGAATGAAGCTGGATGATTACATTACTCTATATACAAAAATTATCTCCTAAATGTAAGATCTAAAATTATAAAAATATTAACAGAAAACATAGCAGAAAATCTTCAGGACATTAGATTTGGCAATCATTTCTTGACTATGACACCGAAAGCACAAACAACAAAGCCAAAAAATAGACAAATGGGACTACAGCAAACTTTAAAACTATGTGCATCAAAAGATACCACCAGGAGGTAAAAAAGACAACTTACAAAATAAGGGACAAAATTGGTAAATAATTGGTAAGGAATTAATATTCAGAATGTATAAGGAACTTCTAAAACAACAATTTAAAAAATTCTGAATAATCTAATTAAAAAATTTGCAAAGAACTTGAATAGACAATTGTTCAAAGAAGATATACAAATGGTCAGCTATGACATGAAAAGATGCTCACTATCACTAATCATAAGAGAAATGTAAATCAAAACCGCATTCAAATATTATCTTACATCTATTAGGATGACCACCACCAAAAGAATTGAAAATAACAAGGATTAGTGAGGATGGGAAGATACTAGAACCTTTATGCACCATTGGTAGGAATGCAAAATGAGGCAGCCTTTATGGAAAACAGTATGGAATTTCTTCAAAATGTTAAAAATGGCGTTATCATATGATCCAGCAATCCTGCTTCTGAGTATATACCCAAAAGAATTGGAAGCAGTATCTTGAAGAGCTATTTGCAGAATCATGTTCATTGCAGCATTATTTACAGTGGCCAAGAGGAAATAACGCAAAAGCCCATGGATATAAATGGATATAAAAAAGTGATATATAAATACAATGATGTATCATGCAGCCTTAAAAAATGGAAATCCTGTAACGGTTACAGCATGGATGAACCTACAGGATATAATGCTAAGTGAAATAAGCCAGTTACTATAGGACAAAGAGTGTAAAATACACTAACATAAAGTATCTAAAGTAGTCAAAATCATGGAAACAAAAAGTAGAAATTTGGTTGCAACAGGCTGGGAGAATGAGAGAGGAGGAGTTAGTGTTTAATGTATATAGATTTTTGGTTTTGTAAGATAAAAATGTTTTGAGATCCATTGTACAAAAATGTTAACATACTTAACACTACTAAACTATGCACCCAAAAATATCTAAAATGATAAACTTAATGTTATATATTTTTACCACAATAAACATTTTTTAAAGCTTCTTCATTTTTTTAACTAGTAGCTACACTATGAATTAAGTATTTTGCTTAGAGTTTAGCATCACTATTTTGCTTACAGTTTAGCATTCAGATATTTATTCTGCCCCTTGCCGATAGGCAATAACCATTCACAATGGCTGTCCCATAAAAAGATGAAGGAATTTTGTGTATATCAATAAGCAGCAATATATATCAGATCATAATGCCTTTCTCCTTTTTGGATTTAATGGGAATGCCTTACTGAAAAAAATATCTAAAGAGAGACAAAATAGGGGCATCTGGGTGACTCAGTCCGTTAAGCATCCCACTCTTAGTTTTGACTCAGGTCATGATCTCATGGGTCGTGGCTTCAAGCCCCACATTGGGCTCCACACTGTCAACACAGAGCCTGCTTGGGATTCTCTCTCTCTGCCACACCTCCACTCACTCTCTCTCTCAAAATAAATAAATAAACTTTGAAAAATAGTAAAAAAAAAAAAAAAAAAAAAAAAAAAAAAAAAAACAGAGACAAACAAAGGGCTCTATTTGGCTTGCTTGTACTTGGAAAGATAGTTCTTGAAACTCCCTGAAGTATTACACTTTAGTTTTACTTTTGTTTGGCATCTTCCAGGACTTTAAGTATTTCTTAGGAAAATGTATTATAATAAACTTAAACCTCCTACATTGTACTAAATTATGTGTATATTATAAATTACACATATAAGTAAATATGTATGTGAAGTGTATGTATTATATATGTGTGTGTGTGTGTGTGTGTGTGTGTGTGTGTGTGTGTGTGTGAGATATGTGTTCTATAACTCTGTATTTGTGTCTGGATTGAAAGAAATGTAGACATCTGGAACAAACACAGGTATTTCAGCACTTACAGGTCTGTTGCATGATGTGCCCAGGCATTTAAGACAGTAGCAGAAAGATGAGTGAGTGGATTTGTGTGTGTGTGTGCGCGTGCGTGTGTGCGTGTGACTATAGATGTTATGCAGTCCAGGGAGGCTTACCCATATGTGTATACCTCCTGCCACACTGACTGGCCTATGAGCTTTCAATGCTCCTTGATAAACGATATATAAAAATGCAGCCTTTTCTACAACATGCCCTTTCACTGGAACACATACATGCATAATTTCCTCCTCTTAAGTTTTTGTTTGAGTTTTTCATTTTACATTAGAAATAAAATATCTTGTATTTTGTTAAATAAATATCAGAAATCATTATAGGTGAAGTAGATGTTTCCAAATAATGAGGAGACAATCTTCTACCAATTGTGATGGTTGTTAACTTTTTAAAATCAGAAAACCAATCAAGCTACGCTAAGTAAAATTGCTATCTAATTAAAAGAATGCACAAGTTCCACAAAGAATCCAAAGTTGGGAGTTTAGGAATAGACCAGATTTCTGGAATAGACCAGAACCACTGACGCAGCATTGCAGGAAAAGCAGGAAGACATGTGTCTCAATTGGTCATTGAAATATCTCTGCATTTCGGCTTCATTTTCCTTCCTCCTAGGCAGACTATCTTATACTTTCCAGACTATATTTGAACATGGACATCATCCAGGAATGCTGACTTAAGTTTTTTCTTCAAGTGAATCCTAAAGCCAAAATTCCAGATAAGGGACTTTTATTGGTCAATCTACAGTAAGATGCCTTTCTACTGGATTAATATTGTCATATTAATTCACCATATAGCTCTGGCCTGGGGCTGAGTCAAGCTTGCTTCCAATGTGGTTATTATATAAAGGTAGGGTGGAGAAAGAGCATTCACCAGCATGTGGTATATCAACCTTTTAAGGAGATGCAACAGTTGAACTCTTTCTATAATATGGTGTAATGAATCAGTTCTCAAACTCCGGCCTACATAAAAGTCCTGGAAGGCTTCTTTAATAAACAGATTGCTGGGCCTCACTCCCAGAGTTGCTGATTCAGTATGTCTGGGAAGATGTCCAAAATGTGCATTTCTAACCAGTTGCCAGATGATTTTTATGGTGCTACTTGGGTCCCACACTTTTGACAACCAATGGTATAATGCAATGAGAACACACTTAAAAGCTAGTTGTTTATTAAAGGCAGTTCTGCTTCTCACTATGTAACAGTAGCCCTTTAAATTAAGGATGATTCAGTCAATTACACTAAATGAAGTAATATTGAGGATTTTTAAATTAATAAACATTTTAAAGTACAATTTTAGGTACCCAGCAAAATTGGGCAAAAGTTAACAGAGTTTCTATAAACTCCCTGTCCCTTTGTACATACAACTTCTCCCATTATCAACATCTCCCAACATAGTGGCACATTTACTAAGATAGATGAATCTACATTTACACATCATATCACCCAAATTTATAATAGAGTTTATACTCTTGTTATTGTACATTTTATTGATCTGGATAAATGCATAATGACATGTATGTTCCATTATAGTATCATACAGAGTAGTTTTACTTCCCTAAAAAGCTTTTGTGCCTCTGCCTACTCATCTCTCCCCTCCTCCTTCCTTCATCAAACAACCTCTGGGAACCACTGATCTTTGTACAACCTCTATAGCTTTGCCTTTTCCAGAATGCTGTAAAGTTGGAGTCATAGAGTACGTAGATTGTTCATATTGACTTCTTTCACATAGTAATATGCATTTGAAGTACCTCCATGTCTTTTCATGGCTTGAGGTCATTGCTTTGCAGTACTCGATGATATTCCATTGTCTGAATGTACCACAGTTTATTTATTCATTCACCTATGGATGGACACTTTGGTTGCTTCCTATTTTTAGCAATTATGATTAAAGCTGTTGTATACACAAGCATGCATATTTTGTATGGACATTAGTTTTCAATTTGTGTAAATACTAAGAAGCCAGATTGCTGGATCATACGTTAAGAGTATTTCTAGTTTTGTAAGAAATCACCAAACTGTATTCTAAAGTTGCTGTACTATTTTTGCATTCCCATCAGCAATGAATGGTAGTTTCTACTACTCCACATCCTTCCCAGCATTTGGTGTTTTCACTGTTTTGGATTTTGGACATTCTGGGAGGTATATAGTAGTATCTCATTGTTTTAATTTGAAATATTCTAATGACATGATATTTAATATCTTTTCATTGGCTTATTTGCCTTCTGTATATATTCTTTGGTGAGGTTTCTATTAAGGTGTTTTATTCATTTGCTGCTAGGGTTATTTTCTTACAGTTGAGTTTAAGAGTTCTTTGTATATTTTGATAACAATCCTTTATTAGATGTGCCTTTACGAACAATTTTCCCTAATTTTTGGTATGACTTTCATTTTCTTAACAATGCCTTTCACAGAACACAAGTTTTTAATTTTAATGAAGTCTAGCTTGTCAATTATTTCTTTCATGGATTGTACCTTTTGTGTTGTATCTGAAGAGTCATCACCATACACAGAGTCATTTAGACTATCTTATGTTGTCTTGGAGGAGTTATATGGTTTTACATTTTAGGTTCAGGTCTATGTCCATTTAGAGTTAATATTCATAAAGGATATACTTTTTTTTCTTTTTTACAAGTGGATGTCCAGTTGTTCCAGCACCATTTGATGAAGAGATTATCTTTGCTCTTCTGTTAAAGATCAATGACTATATTCATATAGGAATATATCTGGGTTCCCTATCTGGTTCCATTGATTCATTTGTCTGTTCTTATACCAACAACATATTTTCTTTATTGCTGTAGCTTTGTAGCATACATTATAACAGAAATGTCTTTGAAGGTATTATTAGTAGACTGAAAATGGCTGAGAAAAGAATTTCTTTTTTTTTCTCATTGCAGAATATTATATTTTTAAAAATTTGTTGTTTTTTTTTTTTAATTTACTTTTTAATTTACATCCAGGTATGTTAGCATATAGTGCAATAATGATTTCAGGAACACAATCCAGTGATCTATCCCCTACATATAACACCCAGTGCTCATCCCAGTGAGTGTCTTCCTTAATGCTCCTTGCCCATTTAGCCCAATCCCCCACCCATGACCCCTCCAGCAACCCTCAGTTTGTTCTCTGTATTTAAGAGTCTCTTGTGTTTTGTCACCCTATCTGTTTTTATATTGCTTGAACTTCCCTTCCCTTATGTTCACCTGTTTTATATCTTAAATTCCACATATGAGTTAAGTCATATGGTATTTGTCTTTCTCTGAGTGACTATTTTCACTTAGCAAAATACACTCTAGTTCCATCCACCTTGTTGCAAATGGCAAATTCCATTCTTTTTGATTGCTGAGTAATACTCCATTGTGTGTATATACATATATACACATATATACTCATACCACATCTTTATCCATTCATCTGTGAATGGACATTTGGGCTCTTTCCATACTTTGGCTATTGTCAATAATGCTGCTATAAACATTGGGGTGCATGTGCCCCTTTGAAACAATACACCTGTATCCTTTGGATAAATACCTAGTAGGACTACTGCTGAATTTTAAGGTAGTTCTATTTTTAATATTTTGAGAAACCTCCATACTGTTTTCCAGACTGGCTGCACCAGTTTGCATTTCCACCAGCAGTACAGAAGTGTTCCTCTTTGTCCACATCCTCACCAACATCTGCCCTTGCATGAGTTGTTAATTTTAGCCATTTTGACAGGTATAGGGTGGCATCTCATTGTGGTTTTGATTTGTATTTCCCTGATAATGAGTGATGTTGAGCATCTTTTCATGTGTCTGTTAGCCATATGGATGTCTTCTTTGGAAAAGTGTCTATTCATGTCTTTTGTCCATTTCTTCATTTGTTTGTTTTTTTGGGGTGTTGAATTCAATAAGTTCTTAATAGATATTGGATTCTAACATTTTATCTAATATGTCATTTGCAAATATCTTCTCCCATTCTATCTATTGCTTTTAGTTTTTCTGATTGTTTCCTTTGACATGCAGAAGATTTTTATCTTGATGAGGTCCTAATACTTCAATTTTCTTTTAGTTTCCCTTGCTTCCACAGACATGTTGAGTAAGAAGTTGCTGTGGCTGAGGTAAAAGAGGTTTTTGCCTGCTTTGTCCTCTAGGATTTTAATGGTTTCTTGTCTTACGATTGGTCTTTCATCCATTTTGAGTTTATTTTTTAGTGTGGTGTAAGAAAATGGCCCAGGTTCTTTATTTTGCATGTCGCTGTCCAGTTTTCCCAACACCATTTGCTTAAGAGAATGTATTTATTCCATTGGATATTCTTTCCTGTTTTGTCAAAGATTACTTTGCCATATATTTGTGGGTCTATTTCTGGGTTCTCTATTCTGTACCATTGATCTGTGTATCTGTTTTTGTGCCAGCACCATACTGTCTTGATGATTACAGCTTTGTAATACATCTTGAAGTCCGGAATTGTGATGCCTCCAGCTTTGGTTTTCTTTTCAGGATACTTTGGCTATTTGGGGTCTTTTCTGGGTCCATACAAATTTTAAGATTGTTCTGGCTCTGTGAAGACTACTGGTTTTATTTTGATAAGGATTGCATTGAATACATAGATTGCTTTGGGTAGTATTAGCATTTTAACAATATTTGTTCTTCCAATCATGAGCATGGGACATTTTTTCCATTTTTTGTGTCTTCTTCAATTTCTTTCATGAGCTTTCTATAGTTTTTAGTGTATAGATTTTTCACCTTTGGTTAGGCTTATTCCTAGATATTTTATGGGTTTTGGTGCAATTATAAATGGTATCAACTCCTTGATTTCTCTTTCTGCTGCTTCATTATTGATGTATAGAAATGCAACCAATTTCTGTGATTTTATATCCTGCAACTTTGATGAATTCATGAATCAATTCTAGCATTTTTTTGGTGGAATCTTTTGGGTTTTCCATACAGAGTATCATGTTGTCTGTGAGGAGTGAAAGTTTGACCTCCTCCTGGCCAATTTGGATGCATTTTATTTCTTTGTGTTGTCTGATTGATGAGGCTAGGATTTCCAGTATTATGTTGAATAACAGTGGCATGAGTGGACATCGCTGTCTTGTTCCTGACCTTAGGGGGAAAGCTTTCAGTTTTTCCCCATTGAGGATGATATATATGGTGTTTATGACCTTGAGGTATGATCCTTCTAGTCCTACTTTCTTGAGGGTTTTTATCAAGAAACGAAGCTGTATTTTGTCAAATGCTTTCCCTGCATCTATTAAGAGGATTATGTGGTTCTTTTTCTTTCTTCTATTAATATGGTGTATTGATCAATTAACATTAATTCATTGGTAGATATTAAACCAGCCATGGTTCAGCCATGGCATCCCAGTTATAAAACTCACTTGATCATGGTGAATAATTCTTTTAATGTATTGTTGGATCTGGTTGGGTAATATCTTGTCAAGAATTTTTGCATCCATGTCCATCAGGGAAATTGGTCTGTAGTTCTCTTTTTTAGTGGGGTCTTTGTCTGGTTTTGGAATCAAGGTAATGTTGGCCTCATAGAATGAGTTTGGAAGTTTTCCTTCCATTTCAATTTGTTCTTCCATTTCCATTTCTATTTCTACTTCCTTCTATTTCTATTTTTGGAACAGCTCCAAAAGAATAGGTGTTAACTCTTCCTTAATGTTTGGTAGAATTCACCTGGAAAGCCATCTGGCCCTGAACTCTGGGTTTTTTTGGAAGATTTTTGACTACTGATTCAATTTCTTTAGTGGTTATGGGTCTGTTCAAATTTTCTATTTCTTCCTGTTTCAGTTTTGGTAGTGTATATGTTTCTAGGAATTTGTCCATTTCTTCCATATTGCCCAGTTTATTGGCACATAATTGGTCCTAATATTCTCTTATTATTGTTCACATTTTCTGCAGTGTTGGCTGTGATATCTCCTCTTTCATTCTTGATTTTATTTGGGTCCTTTCATTTTTCTTTTTGATCAAACTCACTAGGGGTTTATCAATTTGTTAATTCTCTCAAAGAACCAGCTTCTGGTTTCACTGATCTGTTCTACTTTTTTTTTTAATTATTATTATTTTGATAGCATTGATTTCTGCTCTTTTATTATTTTCCATATTCTGCTTGTTTTGGTTTTTATTTGCTGTTCTTTTTCCAGCTCTTTAAGATGTAAGGTTAGGTTGTATATCTAAGGCCTTTCATCATTCTTTAGGAAGGCCTGGATTGCTATATACTTCCCTCTTATGACTGCATTTTCTGTATCCCAGAGATTTTGGGCTGCCATGTTATCATTTTCATTGACTTCCATATATTTTTTAATTTCCTCTTTAACCCATTCATTTTTCGGTAGGATGTTCTTTAATCTCCAAGTATTTGTTGTCTTTTCAAATTTTTTCTTATGGTTGATTTCTAGTTTCATAGTGTTGTGGTCTGAAAACAGGTACAGTACAATCTCGATCTTTTTGTATTTATTGAGGGCTGATTTGTGTCCCAGTATGTGGTCTGTTCTGGAGATGTTCCATGTGCACTTGAGAAGAATGTGTTTTCTGCTGCTTTAGGATGAAATGTTCTGAATATATCTGTTAAGGCCATCTGGTCCAGTGTGTCACTCAAAGCCACTGTGTCCTTGTTGAGTCTTCTACTTAGATGACCTGTCCACTACTGTAAGTACTCTGCTATTATGGTATTATTATCAGTGAGTTTCTTTATGTTTGTGATTAATTGATTTATATATTTGGGGTCTTACACATTGGGGGTATAAATGTTCACAATTGTTATATCCTCTTGGTGGATAGACTCCTTAATTATTATATAATGCCCTTCTTCATCTTGTTACAGTCTTTATTTTAAAATCTAGATTGTCTGATATATAAGTATGGCTACTCCAGCTTTCTTTTGCTGACCATTAGCATGATAGATGGTTCTCTATCCCCTTACTTTCAATTTGAAGGTGTCTTCAGGTCTAAAATGGGTCTCTTGTAAACATCATACAGAGGATCTTGTTTTCCTACCATTCTGTTACCTTATGTCTTTTGATTGGAGCATTTAGTCCATTGATGTTTAGAGTGAGTTAAGCATCTGACTCTTGATTTCGGGTCAGGTCATGATCTCACAGTTTGTGGGTCTGAGCCCCTCAAACAGAAGGCTCTGTGCTGACAGTACAGAGCCTTCTTGGGATTCTCTCTCTCTCCCTCTCTGCCCCTCCCCTGCTCATATTCTCTCTCTCAAAATAAATAAATAACTTAAAAAAATTGAAAAGTAGTTTTGTGTTCATTGTAAATGTATATTGCAAACTCCAGAATACCACTAAAAAGGTTTAAAAAAGGAAGTGTAATTCAAAGGCTAAAAAGGAAAGAAAATGGGATTATATAAAATTCTCAATTAAAACAACAAAAGGCAGAAAAACTGTAGAAGACAAAAAACAGAAAAAAGGTAACAAATAGAAAAGTGTAGCAAATATGGTAGATATTATCCCAACTATATATTAAAAATCATTTTACACATCAATGATCTCCATGCATCAAACAAAAGACATTTCCAGAGTGGATAAAAAAAGATTCAAGTATATATTGCCAATATTAAGCCACTTTAAATTTAGACACATATAGATTGAAAATAAAGTATAGAAAAAGACACACAATGCTAACACTAATCAAAAGAAAGAATAAGTAATTTCAGACAAGATAGACTTAAGAGCAACAAGTTATCAGAGATAAAGAGAGGCATCAGAGATAAAGAATAATAAAGATGTCAATTCTACTAGAAAACATACCAGTCCTTACAGAACAATCTCTCTTAGCTGGCTCTTTCTTTGGTTCTCTGTTAAAATTCTGGATGACCTAAAGTACTTGTTTTCATAGACTGACATGCTAATCCTTAATTATTACCAAAGTCTCTATTGGTTTTGACATCTCCACACTCTTTTTCAAATAAGGTTATTTTTATTGAGAACTTCCAAACTTTCTGTTCTTTTAGGCTGCCTCTCCCCTGGGTCATAACCTCCATGCTGCTGCTCTGGAGATGGATGTATGGATATTTGCTTGTTGGTTTGCTGGTCCAGGGCATTAGCCTCCACTCCTCTCAGGTTTACTCTCCTTTTGTGGAACCTACGCACTATGAGTAAGGGTGACTGAGACTGCAGTGTGCTCAGTTTGGAATCTCTGCCCTAGGAGTGGGAGCTGGATGGAGAAAGGAGTCCTGGGTGGCTCAGATTATCTTGCTTGGAATAGAACTTCCAAAACAGGAAGCTGTGGGAGTGAGAAAAGCTGGTGGCTTTGGCTTTCTGTGCAGATAAATTACCTCTTATCTGGTATATAGGGGAAAAGCCAGCACTGTTATCTTGAATGTTCCAACCAGTATTATAGCTTCCAATACAATGAATGAACTGATGGGAGAAGCAAGTGAGCTCAAATTCTTAGTGAGATTTAGATTTCCTTCATGAATACTTCTTAATCTGCTCCATGCCCTTAGAACAATTCCCAAGGACTTTAAATGGTTGTATGTTTTGTTTTGTTTTTAATAGTTTTCACCAGTTAAGTTTGTTTTGCTGGGAAAGGGTCTGCAGAACTCCTCACATCACCATTCTGGAAGTTGCTCTCCCTGTTGTCTTGTTATAGCAGTGCTCCATTCCTTATATTCTCTCCAGGATTTATGCCTGCTCACTGTGCGTTCATGCTTAACACCCCTACCTCCACCAATAAGCAATTTATAGCCAACTGTATAAGAATCTCCACAATATTACTAAATCAACAAGAAATACCACATAGAGGCAAGTACTAAACAACATAAAATGTCTACCTAGTGAAGGCACTTAATCTAATATATTTTACTCATTTTATCCTTAGACTTCTAATGGCTTAGCCACTTTTTTATTAGCACAATTTTCACAGCTTATAATCAATTGTTTTATATCTATATTTTGTTTATCATCTTCACTTTTTGAACCTAAGTTCTTGAGGTACATATCTCCCTAGTAAAACTCAGCCTTAAAAGTCTAAACGTATGTCTTTCCTTTTAAGGTTCCCTGATTTTTACAAAGCAGAAACAATGCCTGGTCTTCTTAAGAGTCAGTGTGAAGTTTATCCTATTCTATAATTTAACAAATTTAATTTATGTATCAAGGAAAAAAAAGCTATATGTACTTAAAAAATAAATTAGAACAAAATATGGTTTTACCTGAGAAGGAAAGTGAAGGAAAACTATGTGCAATGATATGTCATGTCCTTTAGAAACATTATTCTTAATGTAAGGTAAGAATTATCATTTTCATTTTACATTTAAGATTTATGAAATTCAGAAATATTAAATTATGTGTAATTAGAGTCAGAGTTAGTCTCATTTGAAACCATTTTCTCTAGGGCCCATGTTTTGAGTCAAAATCTCTGGCAATTATTTCTGTAGCATAACATGAATAATGACATCCCCAGGAATGTCTCCTAAGATAGATTGCCCATATGTAGTAGCCAAAAGAAACTGAAATTCCAGAGATGTGTACCAATCCTCATAAATTTTTTACATTAAGGGAGTTTTTACTGCAATGTTACAAGAAATAAATCACTAAGGATTGAGGATTAAATCAAACGACAACCAAAAAATGGTTAAAGTGACAAAAAATTTATCTCAAGAGTTATAGAAAATTTTCATTATGATAACATTTAGTCATTGCAACCAAGTTTTCATCTTTGTTTGAAAGGTATTCATTCTTGAATGAATCTTTTGCAAAATTGGGGCCCTATGACTTGAAAAACTTATTGAAATTACTAACAACTAACCACATGTCCGGAGTGGATCCATGAGGGAAAAAAGTATCGAGTTCTTATACTACAAACTCTAAATGAAAAATGACAGCTAATGCCACAGGTGTTTTAGGAAAAATTATGCCAAAAAAATCCCATGGCCCTCCAAATTCAGTAGAGTTATATTTTTGCTTCAAGGCATATTTCCTTTATACAAATTATATTGTAAATTTAATATTTTAAATGAGATTTATGGCCAAATTTGAAAGATTTATGTATCATCAGAAATAATTTAAAATATTTCAAAATAATTAAGAAGAAAAATATGTGTATAAAGGAAAACAGTTTAATTGAAGGTTGTTTAATCAAATTTAATTAAAAGGCACGCATATGGTGTTACTGAGGTGTTATTTTTGCTTGTCACAAAAAAAAAAACATTTCTACATAATGACTTCCATTCACAGTTAGCACAATAGTCCTAAGTAATTATCAAATCAATTGTATCATCTTATCAAGATAAGCAAAACTTTTAACTCCCCTAATCACATAAAAATGAATAAGTGAATCTCTGAAAACTTAAAATAATTGTGTTCTGAACATTGATATGTACTCACTGGAAGACAATTTTTCTACATATGAGTTACATTTTACAATGAATATCAGCGATGGCATTTTATTTTGAAAATCATATCGATTATGACAGTATTTTGAGATTGTTTTCATTGATTACACTTAAAACGTTTCTCTTCAAAAGCCATCAAAAAACTAATTTCCCTGATAAATGTAATAGGTAAATTAAACATTATGATAGTTTATAAAGAGGAAGTTTCTGTGGTTTAGATCATATTAGAAGCTTTTGGAGCCATATCAAATGAAAAGAAATGGTCTGTTATTCCACCAGAACTCATACACAGAATCAAATTCTTTAGAAACAGAGAAATAGAATTTTTTTAATTTTGAAGTTTGAAAAAATAGTTTTATTTATCAAATAACTAGTCATTATTTTTATGACAGGTTTATACTGTGGTTTAAATTTCTAAAATCTATATATAATCAATGGTAATAAAATACATATTGGGAAGAATTTTTTTTCAGGTATTATATCAATAACTGCACAGGGGAGCAAATGGTAGAGGAGATCAAATATGTTATAAAAGGACTTAAATGATTTCAATTTGGAAGCTATTTCTGCTCTTTTCAAGCTAATTTACCTAAGCACACCAAAACTAATTCAGAGATCAGCTTAGTTTCTGAACCAGCTGTCCTCATAACTGAACAGGATTAAACAAATTATTTATTACTGCTCAAATTTCTCTTCCTCTCTCCATTAACGTATGGGTATCTTCCAAGTCTCTTGATTTTCAATACTGTTGGGACATAATCTCTGGAGGTGACAGGTAGCATGTGTTACACTTCCACAAGCAAACAGATGTTTTTAGAAAAATCATATTTGTGCGTGTACTCATGTATGTGTGTGTGTGTGTGTATATATATATATATATATATATATATATATATATATTTATGTATACACACACATATATACACACACACATACATATATACACTAACACAATTCTCAATTTGAGAGTTTCTAAATAGTCACATTAAGACCTATATAAATAGGAAAATGACACATATTTTGCCAGAAATCTATTGGTCTCAGATATTTAATCATATTTTATCAGGAGTTTGCTGGTGGTTATTACACATTTAGTTAAAACTAGAAGTGAATTTACTCATCTAAGGGGGAAAAACTTGGAAATGCTGTAAAGCATTATAAAACATAACATGACTTTACTAGTATACTTAAATATTACATTTATGTATATTAAAAAGGAAATTATTCATTCAATCTGGACAGGTGGTCCTAGGCTAAAATTGACCCCTTTTTGTACTTAACAGAATTTGTTCTGTGTCAAACGGAAATGTCATCTCTGACAAATACTGTCTCTGCTCTATTTTAACACATATTCACATAATCCTGCAGAATAGGTATTGGTACACTTTCCTCATATTTCTTGTTGAGATGTATTTATTCACAATGACATTTTTTGATTAGAAATTTTCAATTAGTCATCAATTGATGGATAGTTTCATGGTTATGTGCCATTATGTCAACTAACCAGAAAGATAGAAAATAAAATCATTTATCATCTTAAGGAATCACCCAACTTTCGGGGCACCTGGGTGGTCAGTCTGTTAAGCATCAGGCTTTTGGTTTCGGCTCAGGTCATGATGTCACAGTTTGTGGGTTTGAACTCCACATTGGGCTCTGCACTCTCTCTCTGCCTCTCCTTCTCTCTCTCTCTCTCAAAAATAAATGAACATGAAAAAATTTTTTTAAAAAAGGAATCACCCAACTTTCAATGGAAATCAACCCTCTCATTATATATTTCTTTATTTATCTCAGAAACTATATCAATTTTTTAAAGATGGTTTAAATGAGTTTTCTAGTGATTGTTAGTTATTTGGACCAATACAGTCACATGAAAACTTGAGAAAGCATAGATTTATGAAGTGACCTCTAAACTCTTTTGGAGCAGGAAATGAGACAATGAGATATGTGTACAATAAAATAAAAGCCTCCTTAATAGTTTACAGAAAATAAATAGAATAAAAATTTAGATGCTAGTCTAAAAAAATAGATAAACCTCAAACTTTTATACAGAAATAGGCATTTTAAATTGATTCATCAATATATGAATTCTATAGTGTTCATCCATAATTTTGAATTGATAAGTAAATATATGCCTTGAAGAAAAAATGAATAACCTATTAATTTAATTACACATTTATTAATTTATTCAAAAAGCTAATTTTTAAACCACTGAGTAATAGAGTAGCTAGTAATAATGTCAGATATTTATGCTGGAGTTGAGGAGAAATCCAAAGCCCAGGGTCTATGTAAGACATTCATCAAGTTTACCCTAGATAATATCTGAAACAAGTGAAATGCATTTTATGTTTGAAAAACATCACATTTTATTACTCAATTAAGGACTGGCTTTACACATGACATACATAGCGAAAAACAAACCAAAAATATCTGTACTTAAAACACCTTTCGCATGTTAACATCCTACAATTAAAAAATATTTTACCCTACCTCTGTGAGATAAACAAGACCAGTATTATTGTCTTCTTTCTATAAACTAAAAAAAACTGTAGGTCAAAGAGATTACCCAAGGTCACATGGGTAGTAATTCACAAGATCAAAATAAGTAATTATTTATTTTGATTTCTACTCCAGTGACCCATTACCTGTACTATAATAAAAAAGCAACTGATGAAAAATTCATCATTTCTTTACAATTGCACAGCAGTAGAGCAAGAAGGGAGCTGAAATTCACATGAAATTTGAAAGTTAAGGGGAACTATCACTGTGAAAAGAAAACTGCATCTCAGGTATCCATTCTTGTGTATATTCTAAATGCTTTTTGCTACTGTATAATCATGTCTTGTAAAGGAGATACGCTGCAGAAAAGCATTAAGACCTAAAAAACCAAACAGTGAGAATCACTGAGTCTCTGGTTAACATAAAATAGCTCATGTAAAGTATGAATTTGTTGGTACCCAGAGGCAAGGTCAAATCTACTGTAGTACACTTAACTGAAGAAGTTCTCAGCTTGCAGCTTGCATGCCATCACTGCTTCTCTGTTGGATTCTCATTGGACCCCAACGTTCCTGCTGATAGACTTGTCTGGAAGATGACCTCTGGTTATTATAGTATGTTGTTTTCAGAACAGATAACAGTGTGTGCTCATTTTAGGTTTCCCGCTATAGGGATGCATTAGATGAAAACGGCTATATACTGGCTCCTAATCAAAGCTCACAAATACTCTCATGAGGCTTGCTGTTTGGCACAATATACAGACTTTAGAATACCTAAGGACAATTCAGTATAGAACTACGGTGATACGAAAGGGGATTCTGAATCAATTTCTTCCCCTATTTCATTACATGGTATCTTTTAGTATATGTGCTGCTGAAGTGAGCATTATTATATGGTATCTTTTACATCTTTAGAAAAATATATAGTATTGACATATTATATAAATAACTTATTGAACATTTTCCATTTTGATATGTGTAAACCCACTAGGAAATATTGTGTATTTATTTCAAATAGGAAGAGTGCCTATATTTTCACAAATTCTATGAACTTTTATTAATGATTAGTACAAAGGAAAAATACAAATAACAAAGTTTAAATGTAAGAAATCTTTAACTGAAATAGGTTTATCTAATTTATTGACAATGGAATTGTGCACAGCTATTACTGTGATATAATACTATCCAAATTAATTCAAAACTTACAGAATTAATTGTCTCTTGCATACATCACAGTGAAACAAACTTAATATAATAATTCCTACTACATGTTTTCATACCACACAGATGGCTTTGGCTACGTGGGTTAAAATTTTATTGTTTGTATTATGCTTAATCAAATGAGTTCAAATGCAAAATCAAAATGTGTGCAGACTTCTGCCATGTTTCAACAGTGCTACTCTGGTCTATTTACAAAATTAAGTTAGATCAAGGCACCCTTCTGTTCAGCCACTTCAATGTCGCTCAGAGTAAAATGCCAAGGACTTACAATGTCCTAGAGGCTCTGTGTGATCTGATTTCCACTATTCACCTCCTGCCTACACCTCTACTCATTTTTGAATGGAGCAGACAAGCTCCAAACCACCCTCCATGCACAAGCACACAAACACCCAGAATGTCCTAGACCACTCACTTAATGTTCTCCAAGGCATTCACCATCATTTGAAAGTACATATTTTGTTTATTGTTTGTCTTCTACTACTAGAATATAAACTCTATGATAGCAGAGATTTTTGTCTATTTTATTCATTCCCAGAACTAAACTTCTAAAAAATTATCTGACATATAGGTGTTTAATAATTTTTCTTGGTTGATTGGTTATGCTAATGCTTAGTTATGCTTGTCTATGAAGCAAAATGTGAATTTGAAGCCGTACCCTAAATAAGGTGTTGGGTTTTTTTTTTTTGTTTTTTTTTTTTTAATTTTCTAAACATTAGCTACTTACCCAATTACTCTATATTCCAACTTTCTTGCTTTGGCAACTTTTCATTGCTGGGAAAAAAAAATAACAAGGAACATTTGTATTTTGGCTTTATGACCTAGTTTGTCACGATATTTTATAAACAGACAAAAACACATCTATACAAGTGTGTGCAATTGGCATTAAGAGGACTCATAAGTTCAATGATGGTTAAAGGTATACTATTTAAAATTAATTTTTATAAAAATCGTAAGAATAAAAAGGATAATGAGAAGCCACATTATTAAAATTCTAGCTATTAATTCTACCAAAGTTTAGTAGCTTATAAAGCCTAGTGACATAAATGCTCAAATTTCTAGATGATATGCCAAACCTTTCTTTACTTTTAGTAATGTTATCCAATACTTTATTTTTATCATAGCATTTAAGTATTGTAATTGTATTTTATTCAGATATTATGTACCAATTAAAAAGTGTAGATAGTGTATATATTAACATGGAAATAAATATGTATATACACATTAATGTGGATAATTTTTCATTAAATATCTCATTTTAACAAATTATGCTACAATAGACTATGAGATTCTATTTAGTCCAGGTCAAGGGGAATGTTCTTTTACTGAGACAATATTAAATTTCGATTAATTTTGCTGACATTTGCCAGTCTTTATTTTGAGAAATTTCTACATAAGCCCACATAAACATACATGTATATAATCAGAGACAGAAATGACCTTCTATCCATTCAGAATTCTTAGTCCCATTGAAGTTTCATAAGTGTGTTTCCTACAAAGTTTCCTTTGCACATTGGCAAACTTTTTATTTTTTATCTTATTTTTAAAAAAAATTAATGTTTATTTTTTGAGAGAGAGAGAGAGAGACAGAGCATGAGCAGGGGAAAGGCAAAGAGAGGGAGTCACAGATTCTGAAGCAGGCTTCAGGGCTCCAACTCGCGAACCGTGAGGTCATGACCTGAGCCAAAGTCAGATGCTTAACTGACTGAGCCACCCAGGCACCCCGGCAAACTCTTTAAAAAGAGTATAGGGTTTCAGATATACTGTCAAGAACCACTTTAGGGACCACCGCTGTTTGGCTGCATGATAAGTCACACAACAGCTTAGGGCTTCCAAAACTGGAGATTCTCTGTGTAGAATGTCTGTGCAATAGGATATGTGGGTTTTTTTATTGTTGCTTGTCACATAAATCCTCAGTGTGCATCACTTCAATACTTTTGACACACTCAATCTCTGCCCCAAGTCGATAACTTCAAGAAAGCTTTATTATATTTAAGTATTGTAATTTTATATTTAAGTATTGTAATACTATAACAAGTTTTAAACTTAAAATAGCAAATTTACCTCAAATTGGAGGTACTGAACATTTCAAGCACAATACTAACATCAAACTTATAAATTTGATAATTTTATTCAATCTGTCATACAAATATTGTTCAATATAAATAATTTTCATGCCTGATATCAGTTAATGATACTTAATATGGTACACTTTTAGATGTAGTTCAATTTAGAAGGCAGGAATTAGATTTATTAACGTATTGAAATACAATTACACAAGGTCACTTTACCAACATTCATGAGGCTTCTTCACACACTGGGAATGAGACTGAATAAAATGTTAATCTTTCCTCTCATTTTTTTACTTCTGCTATCTTTAAAGAAAAGCAGCAGTATTGTGGTTTAATATTTAATTTTATTTAATATTAAAAACATGCACATTTCCTTCCATAATTTTAATTATTTCTGGTTTAGTCTTTGTATTAATATACCAGTGAAGCCAAAGAAAAGGCAGCTTGAGATTGCCAAGGTACAGTTACTGAAAATGGTTTACTTCCCCTACTTTACATGTGTCTGTCATTAAGCTGCAACAGCCATTTGTGGATTTTAGGAGGATATAGGAATTTTCCAGTAAAGTGATTGAAAGTGAAAGGGATAGCATAATATAAACACCTATGGAAAATTAAATTTAAAACCTGTTATTATCAAGTATTGAAAAAAATTTTTTAGCAAGACATCCAATTTATCTTCTCTTTCAAACTAGGAAGTAATTCTTTTCTTCTATGAAATGTTTTCATGGAAAAAACTGAATACATATCTGGGAAACGGACTTTGAGCCTGCAGTGTGTTTAAAAAACACCTATGATCAGCGGACTATTAGAGGAAGACATGAGAGGTGGTGGGCTTAGTTCCATGGTATCCAGGTTCACTTACTTGCTTCACAAACTTGAGCAAGAAATACCCAGTCTATCAGTTTCACCCTTCTGTTCTATACAATTTGATAGTAATGTCTACCCTGCCTTTCTCTCACAGGGCTTGTACAGATAAACATAAAAATTAAATGATGCATAGTAAAAGTATTTTATAAACTTTAAATTGTCTATGCAAATACAAGAGAATTAAAATTCCAAAATCATAGTTCACATAACTAGTATTTCTATAACAGCTTCAAATAAAAAAAAAGGATTAGATTTGCTAATGTGTTAACCTCAAAGGAATATTGATTCCTTTGAGGTTAATGCATTAATAACATAACAAGGTGAGTTCAAGATTTGCCTGAGGGGATTTTTTTCCCCTGCTTCATTTTTTTGTCCTTTCTTTCCTTTTGTTTTTACCTGAAATTGAAAAGGTAAACAATCTAAAAAATTGGCTCTGTTTTCTGGCAATACCGGAAACCAAAATGAAAGAGACAAAAGAGTAATACTTAATGAGAAAGATAACCACTACATAAGAACTATTAACGTAACTTTCTCCTTGAAGTCTTTGTGTTCTTGTTCTGCCTTTGTAAATTCAAGAGTCTTAAACTGTCTCATAATATTTATGTCATTGTTTTATGTACAAATTATAGTTTACAATGCTGCCACCTATGTACTCCTCATTTTTGTAGTCAGTTTACTTTTTATTTATTTAAAAAAAATTTTTTTTAATGTTTATTTATTTTGGAGACACAGAGAGACAGAGCATGAATGGGGGAGGGTCAGAGAGAGAGGGAGACACAGAATCCGAAGCAGGCTCCAGGCTCTGAGCACAGGCTCTGAGCCTCAGCACAGAGCCCGACACGGGGCTCGAACCCACAGACCGTGAGATCATGACCTGAGCCGAAGTCGGACGCTCAACCGACTGAGCCACCCAGGCGCCCCTCAGTCTACTTTTTAAAATCATTAAATGGCTTACCACCTCAGGATCACCTGGACAGAAACAGAATTATTTTTGTTTCTGTCCTAGGGTATCCCTAATTTTTTTTAAACATTGTATTAAAATTCCAGGGACACTTTTTGGAACTGATCATGTGAGATCTTCAGTAACTCCCAACTAATTCCCTTGCTTGGATTTGGTTTATAGAATATGAATACGTAAACATTTTTCTCCACAAGTTCTCTGGTAAATAACTTTATTTGGTTAATTAGATCCATATGTTCCATGTTAGTTCATGTGTACTTTTAAGAAGGGAGGAAAGGAAGATGAATTAGGAAAAGAAAGTGTTAAAAAAGAAAGTAACCCTATGACAATGACCTTGAAGGTGAGTAAGGAATGTTTTCCTTGAATTTAATTCCAACTGCAACAGCCCAAATATTAGTAATTCCTAGATTTATTTGACAGGACTCACATTCACCTTGGAGGCTTTAGAGTGCTGACCACTTTTATTTTTATTACTTTTACATTTTATTGATGTATATAGTTGCCACAATGTTACATTAGTTTTAGGTGTACAACATCGTGATTCAATATCTCTATATGTTACACTATACTTATCACAAATGTAGCTACCATCTGTCAATATACAGTGCTATTAAAATATCACTGAATGTATTCTCTGTGTCGTACCTTTTATCCTCATGACTTACTAATTCCATAACAGGAAGCCTATATTTCCCACTTCCCTTCACCTGTTTTGCCCAAGCCCTACCCACCTCCCCTCTTGATCACTTTTAAGTATCTTTAATGACAATCCTCAAAAATATCCATGAAGGGGATCCTAAAAGTGGACAGAAATGAAAGTACGCATTTTGATTATCTGAATTGTGGGTTTCTAACTCCTGATGGTCATCTCTAATTAGGGTGATGCCAGCTGGCAGAAGAAGAAAGCACAACATGTATTACCATAATTTGGAGTTTGGGGAAAACATAAATACCCAAAAGTTCAATTCTGTCTTAACATATCTGTCTTTAAGTTCACTGTTTACCCTAGCTTTTATTTACATAAACTCATATTCACACAGCCTCATAAAACCATTATGTGCAAGAAACGGAGGGAATTATTAAGTTAAAACTAATCATTTTACAAAGGAAACTCAAAGACCAGAATGTACAGAGGAATGTACAGAGAAATGTACAGAGGAAACTCAAAGACCACTTATTTTTCCAAAGTCACACAGGGAATGTGAGTAGAGTTAGTAGATGGTGCTGCTTTCATTTATAAAACTTGGAATACTATGTAATGAGAGAAAGTACAAGGTTGAGACATCATCAGGTATTTCATAGAAGAAAAAAAAAAACACATTACATTTTCTTCAACATCAAAGCCATTTTCCTTTTGTAATCAAGATGTTAGTCCAGAGGCCTTTCTAAACCATCAGGACAAATATCATTTCCTTCATTACCCAACCAATGTGTGAAAGAAATATTTTCCCATAGGAAGCCAATCTTAAAGACAATACAAACAAGCCTTTTGCTATTCAGCCTTTGTTGGCAATGGAAGTGGATAAAAATGCCCTTCGAAGCCAGTGAAACATTAATCTCTTAGACACTTCTCCCTATGAAACTGAAAGAAAAAAAAAAAGTCTTACATCCAAATATGTGTTGGCTTTAAGTCTTTGAAGATTTTACCTTATTTTAATTCTTTTTAATGCTGGAAATTTAAGGTCCAGAACCATTTTGTGGATATACAGAATCTTGTTTTGCCATTATATGAATTTAGAGAGGAAAGAGAAGTGAAAAGATAATTGTAGAATACAATAAAATAATGGAATAAAGTTGTCATTGACTATTACGAGAAATCAAATATGGTTGTTTTGTGATTTTCAATGAATCTTCTACCCAAATTAGCACTTAGTGTATGGAAGAAATCTTAGTTACAGATAACCAGGCAAAAGAAACACATAGGTTGTAAAATTTATAAAAGTTGAACACATTTTGGTACTTTTCATAAATATTAACTATCACATCTAGCAATCTAGCAGGAGGAAAACTGCCTCAAAATATAGAAAACATGCTTTTATATTTTATTTTGAATATTTCATGGAAATTCTTTGCTTTCATTCAGACCTATTAAAGAGATTAATTAAAATCTAAAATACTCTGAACTTTTTCACCTTATGAATTATCCATACATTAAAACAGTTCTATATAATGACTATATTTTAGCTTTTTCTCCCAACTCTGTTTCATGCATTTATAACCGAAAATATTCTGTTGTTTGAAAGTATTGCATGCTAATGGTTTGAGGAAACTCCACATAGATGTATTTATCACTTAGTATGCTGATATAACTCATGAATGATATTAGATGTGAAAAAATTTTCCTTAATATCAATAAATAGCAATATTGTCAATGCAAGAAATCATCTTTTTGACACATTTGTGTTCTTCTTTAATTTTAAAAAAATTATTTTAGAAAGAGAGTGCACGTGAGGGGGCAGAGGGAGTAGGAAAGAGAACCTAAAGTAGGCAAGCAGGCTCCACACTCAGCCTAGAGCCCAAAGCAGGGCTCAATCCCACAACCCTGGGATCATGACCTTGCCAAAATCTAGAGTGGGACACTCAACTGATTGAGCCACCCAGGTGCCCCAAATACACTTGTGTTTCTTTCCATGGGGAATTTATCTGTAGAGAACCTTGCTCTCCACTGAATATTTGTGACCCTCCAAGGTTCATAGGTTGAAATCTAATCCCCAATGTGATAGTAGTTGGAAGTAGGAACTTTGGCAGGTGATTGGGTCATGAGGGTGGAATTCATGGGTGGGATTAGGCCCTTTAAAGTGTCTCTTTAAAGGGACCTCAGACATCTCCCTTGGCCCTTCCATCATGTGAGGGCAGGGCAAGAAGTGGGCACTCAGCACAAACATACCACACTGGCACACTGAGTTTGAACTTTCAGCCTCCCAATTTATGGAAAACAAACTTTTGTCATTTTGAGACCACTGAGCCTTGGTAGTTCATTATGGCAGCCCAAACAGACTAAGACAGACATACAATGTTGTTTTCAAAAAGATTAGACAAACTTCCCAATAATGTGGGAGCATTAGTTAATCTGGTTAATTCACTGGTTAGTACAACTTCCTCCATTTCCCAAACTAATATAAAGCTCCACCACTCTTCCTTCTAAATTCCTTTCACCTTTCAGAAATCTGTTCTTTACTGAAAGCTTCTAACACATTCATTACTTAGGTTTTTCTGAATACTGTGAGAGAAAATGCAGGTAATGAATAAAAAGGAGAGTACCTCCTAATGCACTACAAAGGGTTCTATTCCATTTTGTCTATCAGCATGACTTACTTCCACATTTTTCCTTCAGCTCATTGAACTAAATTTACTCATAACACATTTTGTAAGAAGCCAGCAAATAGTCCCTTGGTTTCCAGGAATGAGAAACACTTCTTTTAGTCCACCGAAATGGAAAATAATTCTTGAATGTGTCATGAAGTTACAGATTCACCTATCTTGCATGACAGTAGGAACCTCATTATAACCCTCTCTTAAATTTTAAAGCAAGGATGTTTAAGACACTACAGAATAATTTCTTAGGTATTGCCTCCCATTTGTTTTAGTGTAGATTAAAGAGAGGCAAATGATTGCACAGGAGCAGGAAATTGGAAAACCATACATTTTAGCCTGTGAGAGAAAAAGAGCGAGTGAGGGAGACAGAGAAACACAGGGCAATCTACAAAAATTTAGAATGAAAAGTGCTGCTATTAGGCCTCTTCGGAAAAGGAGTAATGCGAAATAAACTTGGTAAACTTGCCCTTCAAGGAGTAAAGAATGATACCACTCCTCCTAAACTCTGGGAGTGATTGAGCATAAAGGTGGTATGTTACTTAGGATGGATTTTTTAGTGAGGCATTATCATTTTGGACTTGATAAGTGATTAAATCTTATCTTTTAAAATGGGGATAGTAAGTTTCCCTTTCTATGCCATTATTTCACAAGACTGTTCAGAGTCACCCTATGCTTGATCCTTGCCATACCGCATAGTACAATGTTAAGGTAACAGATGGCCACGTAGAATTTACTGAACACTGTCTACCAGATCAATAATCTTAGGTACGATAATAAAAGTAAAGTAACAAAAATGTTCAGTCCTGTTTATACAAAGATGATAGATCTATTGATCGCTACTAGAGGTACGAGTAATTTAACTTTGTTTTTGGTAGTGGTGCTAGCTTGTTAATTAGCCAGCTGTACACTTTCCCCTATTACTTCCAGTAATTAAAAGCTCACCTTTGCAAGAAAGCATCCTTGATATCAGAGGAGAGTCTCAGGCATGGTTAAATGGACCGCAGCAAATAGGGATGATCAAAGTTTGTTTGTTTGTTTTTAATCCTGTCACAAAATCTCCCAAGACCTTTTAAACTGGAAGGATCAGGATACATATCCATTGTTTGTCCAATGAATTTACAGGTTTCTGATTTGGGGACTTACACTGGAGAATCCAGCTAGTTTTCTTTGTTCTTCTGTTTTCATTTTCCATAAGGAAACTTTGCAATCTCAACTGTTCATGTAAATCAATGTTTATCGAAGTGCTGGTGTGTTACAAATGGCAGGGAATATTAATGTGTGCTTGACATTAAAAAAATGTGTTTATGGTGGATTTGAAAAAAAAAAGCCAAGCAGGTATTTTCAGTGTAATATTCCCACAGTCTTATGAAATACTAACATACATTGTGTATGCAGAGGGAAAAATATATATTTCAGGAAGATATTTGACCGTGCACACATTTTTTCCTCCATGGAATATGTCTGGGAACTAGGATCTAGATTTCTTGTGACTAGACTTGGAAAATTCTCTTGTACTATTCTCTTTATAAAAGTTGTTAAGTAAAAGATATACAACTTTCTTTGCTATCCATTAACTATATAATTCTAGGTAAATAATTTAAATTTCTAAGGCTCGTTTTTTATATATATAGTTAGGACAAAAGTTGATTCTACCTCATATAGTTGCAAATATAAGATATTTCATATTTGTTGAAACGCTTAGCACAGGACCTGACACATTGTGAGCTACATGTAAGTTAGTGAGTATCATTATTTTTTATCTTTCAAATAGAAAAAAAAAGAATAACACATGGGTGAGTAAATAAATGGATGATAGAAAATATTTAGGTTGAATGTCCATTTTCTATGCTTAGGAACTATGAATCTAGGCTGAAGATTGCCATAAGACGGAGTCTTTGCTGGTCACCTTTGTGTGTCTAGAACCAAACTTACTGGGTGGCTTATAGTAAGGACTCCAAAGTGTTAGCTAAAAGAAAAAAAATAAATAAATGAAATATTTTTTAATTAAAAATATGATAATTAAATAAATTGGAAGCTCTGCATGACTTTGAGTCTATTTCATTGTAGCAGTCTGAGAAGTTGCATTTTCTTTTGCTTTATCTGAAATTACAATGGATTACGTGAAACTTATAAATGAAATGAAAGGTACAAGCATACAAAATTATCTAGTTTCCAGGTCTAAAAGTCAATATATGGATTTGCCCCTCTGAAATTCTAGTAATGAAGCTTTTATAATTTAAATTGTCTTCTAGGGAGGAAAAAAAAAGTATCAGCTAATGTTCTTGATTGTGTTAATGAGTTTTTAACCTTGTGAGAGTAAGTATTCCTTACAAGGTATCAAGCATTTTACCTACATTTCAAGCCAAAGAATAGAAAATTAGGGAAAGATTTACCTTACCTGCAGGGATATAGTGGAAATATTTACTCTAAAGAATTGACAGGACATAATTTTTATTAAGCATGTGTATCAGAAATTATAAAGTTGACTTACACGTGGAAAAGCATCCATAGGAAAGACTGGAAAGCTAGATGAAAACTACTACCCGTTGAGACGTTAAAAAGAGGTGAAAATACAGTATAGTCATTTCTCTGGCACACTATTTTA